>NW_022995372.1:3318925-3591277 GCF_004354385.1 Drosophila innubila | reverse complement strand
GGACAAAAATTTTGACTTGTAAAGTTGCTAGGTCAGAGGCTAGACCAACTTCGAACTGTCATAACTCTGGCAAAACTGAACCGATTTTCAAGCGGAATGTCATTTTGATCATGGACTGGCCATTTTATTCTGCATTTAAATTTTATTAATTTCTTAAAAAAATTATTTTTTGCTAGATTTCGATTTTGATGGTAAGGGTCCCTTTGATATTTTGAAAATTCAAAATTTTAGATGTCAAGTTTTCACTTTTAATCAACTCCTTATATCATAATTAGTACAAACCAACACTTTAAAATCGATTCTAAGATGCTTAATTTTTTTGTACAAAATCATGTCAAATATAACAAAAATTTGGACTTGATAAGTTCCTAGATACCATGTCTGACCAACTTCGAACTGTCATAACTTTGTCAAAATTTAACCGATTTTCAAACGGAATGTCGTTTTGATTATGAATTGGCCTCTTTCTTTATTCTGAACTCAAGTTTTTTTCCTTTAGAAAATTTAGTTTTTTTCTTGTAATAAATCATCACAAATTTAACGATAATTGTGACTTGTAAAGTTGCTAGACCCAAGGTCTGTCCAACTTCGAACTTTCACAGCTTTATTAAAACTTTACCGATTTTGAATCGGAATATCATTTTGGTCATGGTTTGGTCTTCTAATTCATTCTGCACTTAAATTTGATTATAGTAATTTTTTGCCGCCAGATCCTAGATATTGATTTCAAGGCAAGGCATTTAAAATTTTCAATCTCAATCTTTCACTTTTAAGCAAATCTTTAATAAACTTGATTCCATTTTGGTAATGTCAGTATTATTTCTTAATATCTTTAGAGGAAATTGTTTTTGAAATGTCTGAAATGAATCTTTTTTTTATATTACAGATTACAAGTACATCAGTCGTGCTATAAGAGGTCTCATTGCTTTAGGAGAATACGCTTTTCGGGAGTTCATTCCATATATTTATAAACTCAATGTCAACGATATACCCGAAAGTCTCTGGCGGGATCTGGCGCCAGCTGCCATATTCCTAGGCGGACGAGACGACATACATTTGTACGAGTGGTTAGAATTCGGCTGTGGAGCTGGAACTTTGCAGCCCTTTCTGGTTCACTTTGCCAGTGAGTCTACAACAATATGTAGTCTTAATTTCATTAATAAATGCGATTTCTTGCAGCTGCCTATGAAAAGATGATCTCGAAGCGTTATGTTCAGGCCAGACAGCCCGCGTATAGACTCGAAGCACAGCCTGGCGTGCGTCGCTTGGAGTGGAGCACTCTGGCGGCAGCCATGTGCCATGGCGATGATCCCAGCAAGGCGCTCAAACCGAAGCCAACGTTAGCGGAGGCCTTTCCGGAACTGGTGCAGCCCAATCTCAGACTGAACTGCGCCGGCACAATCCGCTTCAAATTCGCTGGCTGTCGTCCCGTATTGCTGAAGCCAAAAGGCGTCGCTGCCGCTCAGTTTATGGACTCGCCATCGACCAACGGCGGCAGCGACATCGTTCACTCCGATATACTCATTGCCAAGCGGAAGCTCCTCAAGCCGCTGACGAATGTCAAGCGTGTGGTGGCCACCAGTGGCTATCACTTCCTGCGCATCTGAGTCCGGGAATAATGCCTATTTTTAATTATTATTTATAAACTGAAAAAATTAATTAAAATTTAATTTGTATTTAAAAGTCATAATGTAGCGCTTTTTTAAGATTTTATTTAAAAATATTTTTTAAAGTGCTACATTGATTACAGAAAGTACTTATTTAAATTTAAATTTATTTATTTGAAAGTTATTAAATTAAAAACTGGTAAATCGGACAACATATCTAAAGATAGAGAAAGGAAAAAGAACATTAATGAGAATATACTCTTGGAGTAGATTTTAATAGTGTAGTGTGTACTTTCTGGGCCGTATCATCATGACGGCTGATTTAAGGGAGTACTCCATACCCTTAAAGGATCTCCAATTGATGCCATTGCCCCAGGTATTGACTTTATATCTGCCCGTAATTTGGCTGTAAGAATTAAAATATAAAACGAATCTTTGGAAAACAATTATCATATCATCATACCCGCGTTGACAATAATTGTACCACCAGGCACCAGTGCTGGATACGGCGCAGTTACCCGGAAAATAATCATTGTCTTGGTCGTGGGTGGAAAAATACATGTCACGATGATAAGACAGTGAGTCACCGGCAGTTCCATTGGCTTTGCCCACAGTGTGTAGGACATATTTTCGATCCTCGTTACCGATTGCAAACTCCTCGTACGTCTCAAACACTTCATTTCCCTCGAAATCCTCAAGGACTACGAGTAATTCCTGATTACTGTCTGTCGTCAAAGCGTGTATCTTATCTAGTCCCAAGAAGAACTCGCCATTGAGATCTCCAAATCCCTCTTTGTAATCAGACCAGTTGCGATAGAAGTCGACACTTCCATCTATCCGCCTTAGGATAATCATCCATCCACCTCCTTGAGTTTCAGCATCACAGGCAACTTTAAAAGGTTCATTGCTAAAGTTGGGGATCAGTATTTCGCGGATTCCACTAGACTTGACACCGGTACAGTTGAGTGGAAGGGTCCTCAAATTGTGCTTAACCAAATCCTTGACAAGTTCTTCTATCAACATTCCCTGACGCTCCAGCTTGGCTTCAAGAAGCTGAATTCTCGACTCTCTATCAAGTCCAGTTTTCTTCTGTTGTTCCAGTTCGAATCTAAATTAAATATAAATTTTTATAAATTTCAGTTAAAGCTATGTACAAGCACTAAGTGTATTCTGAGGTCGGCTTTCGTCACTAGCGTGGACTGACATCCACAGTGTCAAGGATCGTACCTCAACTCAGAAAATCGAGAATTTATTGAATGAAATAAGTTCGTCTCATTATGTTCCGAATGTGGAATCGCATCAGCGAACGAATTAAATGTATTTATAATAAATATTATAAAAATTATTTTAAGCAACATTTTGCGACCGAATTTCACCGAATACCTGAGAAGACTGACAAAGTCGAAATTAGACTAGAAACGAAGAATTGAATTTTAAACCACTTACATAATAATACATATACCTATATACTATTATACAAAGTCTTATCTACATTCACATTGTCTTAGTTCTCGGCTCTGGCAATGAATTTAAAAATAAATTTAAATCACGGATGTGAAATCAGTGAATAGTTTGGAAGCAAAAAAGAAGATAAGTCAAAATTTCTATACGCGTATGAACTTCATGAACTCCAGAGCAATGAAATTTACTTATTTTCAGCTGACAACCGAAATTCTTCAAGATTATTATTTCGGAAATAAAAACTAAATAAAATACAGACAGATTTCATACAAGAAAATCAACTTTATGAACTAACTATGTACATAATAACTAAATACAAAGGTTGATAAACTATCCAACTAGAAGGCCTCATCCTGTGGCACTGCGATTCCCGCTTCCTTCATCTCTGCCACAATTCGCTTGTTGATGATGTTTTTGATGTTTGCATTCACATCGGGCAACAGTCCGCCGATTCTTGCGGCGTGTTCTATGCGTTGTACCACATCAATTTCTCGACGGGATGAGATAAAGTTGGTGACTAGAGATTTATCCATGCTGCCTACACGTCCAATTCTGCCACAGCGATGAATATAGTCGGATACGTGGAGCGGGAAATCAAAGTTCAGGACGTGACGTGCACGCGTTGTGTCCAATCCTCGACTGCCGACATCTGTGGTGGACAGAACATCGCAGTCACCACGCTGGAACTCCTCAAATCTGCCCAGACGAATCTTCATTAACATATCTCCATTCAGATTGATGCAGTTAATGCCGCTGTTGTTCAGAAAAATGGAGACATAATCACTTGTGGCTGACTTATTGCTGAATACAATTAAAGGACGTCGCTTGGCCAGATCCTGTTTGGCCAAAACCAACAAGTTGGCCGGCCTATCAGCCTTGGAAATGCGCAGAAACTTTTGCGTCACGTGCGGCATTAAATAATGTAAATATGGACTGACAACTTCTCTTATGGTTTCCACATCGATGACACGTTGCAGAATCTCTCGGGTATTTGTTGGCATTGTGGCAGAGGCGAGCAGTAGCTGAGTGCCCACTGTACTTGCATCCTGAACGTGATTCTTGTGAAACTGCAAGAAAAGATTTGGTTCAGTAAGCATACAATTTAAAACAACTATAGTATGTATAAAAAAAGAAAATAAAAAAATAAGAAATACATATATGAGCAAAATTAAGGGATATACATAGTTTATTAACTGACTGTTCCTTTTTGTTTAAATTAATTTTCAAATTTTTTATCACAAATTTTGTTTTTATAAAATTAAAATAGTCTCAATTGATTCTTGATGATTGATTCTAAGTATGTATTATAAAAGTTGAGATGAAGTGTACATTTTTGATAGTTCCTTATTATGTTTGAAACTTAACCAAAATTTAAATTACTTGGTAAAACTTCTTGTGAAACATAGTAAAATTAAAAAAAAAATATATATTTTTTTAAATTTATTTTCTCTAATATAAAGTTTCAACAAACATTTTCCCTAATTTTTGCTTGCTATATTTTAGTTCTGGATGCACTCTTTCAACTTTTTTACTTGAATCATTTTCTTAAAGTTGTTAATTTAAAATCTCATCTTATTTCCTTATAAATATAAATTATTTGATAAAATTTCTCGCCAAATATAGTAAATTATTTAAAAAAAAATATTTTTTTTTTCTAATATATTAATTACATTTTCCCAAATTTTTTGTTTGCTATATTTTAGTTCTTGATGTACTCTTTCAACATTTTTACATGAATCATTTTTTTGAAGTTAATTTAAAATCTCATTTTATATTTCATTATGAACTTTAAAAAAATGTTGTTGACTGAACAATAAGTAATTTAATAAATTTGTATTCCCAACTCAATTTAATTTGTATTCCCTATTGCCAAGTTATCTAGTTTTGTGTTATTTATTTGTAAAAGTTCTTATAGGTTATTATTGATTCTACTTACGGGAAATCTTCTGAGGAAATACGTGAGTTTGTCGGTGAATGAATCGTCTAGAAGTGTGTCTGCCTCGTCCAGCACCACATGACGCACTTGCTCCATGCGATAGATGCCCGTCGTGACCAGTTTGCTAATCGCTCCCAGTGTGGCCACCAAAATGTCAACCTGCTCAAAGTCGGGATTTAACATCAGCTGCTTTGTATTTCCGCCCAGCAACGCCTTCACTTTAAGGTCTGTGCCCGTGCAGAGTTTCTGAGCAATCTGGGAGATTTGTGTGGCCAATTCGCGACCTGGTGTAAGTATGAGAACGGTGGGAGTATTTAACTGACGGTCACCTTCTCTGCTTAATCCTTGCAACCGCTTGTTGAGCACAGGCAGCAAATAGGCCAAAGTCTTGCCACATCCTGTTTCTGCGGCAATCAGCGTGTGGAAGCTGCCGTCTACAATCGGTATAGCTTGGCTTTGAATGCCTGTAAGTAGGGATGGGTGTCGATAGTTAATTTATAATGATATTTAAGAGCAACTAAAAATATATTTAATACGATATATCCGATGCTATTTAAAAAAAAATTAAAATGAATTTTTACCACGATTAATATTTTTGTCATTTTTGCTAGCTCCTTTAATTTGATCGAATAAACTATTTTGGCACAATTCAAAATTTAATTTAGCTATTTCTAGCTGTTTTTTAAATCACTTTTTCATTCATCTTTTTTATAATCTCTTTCCTAGGTGCCCTTTTGGATCAAGTTAATGATTTTAACACTTTAAATTTTTTAGCTATTTTCTAACTACCCTTTTTGATCAAATTAGTCCTAAAAAGATCGTAAAAATCTGATAGCACTGTCATGCCTACCTGTCAGCTTTTTGATGTCCAATACATTTTGTAAGTTGTGTAAAAGTTGCTCATGAAGCTGCATTTGACCCGTGCCCAAGAAATCTTCAAGACGCTGCATCTCCGCTTTCCGCTGCTCGCCACTGATGCTGGCATTCAGGGAAAAGTGATCGCCTTTGGACTTGTTATGCAGCCAGCCCTTGGAGCACAGTGTAACTGTCCCGAACTTTGCGTCTTGTCTCTCGTGCTCCAAGAGATTGAATTGTGTGCGTCGGCAGGAAATTAGCGGTTTATTTGTACTCTTCTGCTCTCCCACTTGAGTTTTCACAGCAGCACTCGCGAATTGCCGACGCGCTTGTAAGCGCACGGCCAGCGATATATTTTGTAACATTATTAACCAAAAATACAAAGCGTTGTTTTTCCTTTTTAATGCACGCCGGTTTAACAATCAGCTGTTTTTGTTATGGAATGTCAGCTAGTGTTGGAAAGTGAGACACGCACAGCGCCCATAGACATCGATGCTTTAAGTATCGACAGTACAAACTTTTATCGAATTGCAGTTTTAAAAGTATAGCACGCACAGTGCTGCCCATAGTCATCGATATTTCTTATCGATATTCTAAAATCTACCGCTAAATTCAAGTCAACTTTTTCATACTAAGACTTAATTTTTGATTAAGCGTCTTTATTGCAGCTATATGTTATCGTGGATCGATTTTAACCAAATTTGGTCAGGATGTATTATACCAGCCCAGATGCATATTCTAGCAGTTTGGTTCGGATATCTCAAGAAACAAAAACTTTTTCATACTAAAACTTCATTTTCGATGTATCGTTCCTATGGCAGCTATATGATACTGTGGTTCGATCCAAAAATAAAAACAAACTTGATCTGCCTATGGTATCCAGGAACCTACATACCAAGTTTTAAGTCACGACGAGTTCAAACAGACGGACAGACAGACGGACATGGCTCAATCGACTCGGCTGCTGATCCTGATCAAGAATATATATACTTTGGGGGGTCTGCAACGCCCCATCTGCCTGTTACATACATTCTGCCAAACACATTATACCCTTTTTTGCCCATTTTCAATGGTCTCAGGGTATAAAAAAAAATCAAAATTCAATTATTTTAATGAAAAATAACACAAATAGAGTTTTGTTTTGTCAAATGTAAATTACTTTCAGTGTCAAAACAATTACTTAACAAACTGTATATATTTGTTGAATTGAATAAAGTTGCACTAGTTGTTAAATTAATATCAATGACATTGCATTTACTGACATTCATAATGTTTTTAATAACAAAGTTAAAACTTTATAAAAGTTTTTAGTAAAATTGCAATGACAAAACGGGTCATAAAAGTGCATATAACTTTCTTCTTCTTCCGGTTTCCCCCAACCTCTGAAGTTTTCCAAAAGGAATTCATTTTAATGCGTGTGTGTGTGTGTATGTGTGTGTGTGAGAGAGAGATTGTGTGTATGAGGTACATTTTTAATTTCAGTTACGTTGTGTACAAAATGTCAAGGGGAAAATTCAGTTTTTAATATGTTTTAAGTAATTTGTGCACATTTTCGAATTTTTATCGCGACCACAAAACTTTGTCCTTTAAATTTAACAATGCTCTTGACTGATGGTCTCCGCCCTCTGACTTTTCCCTCTCCAGACACATCTACACTGAGAGAAAAAGTCGTACTCAATTTACGATTGAATGACCTAGAATAATGTTTGTATTTGGGAACCCTTTATTCTTATTACACGATTTTGTTTAAATTAAAATTAGTGACGTTAAAATACATTGAAAAATTGATAATTAAATTTTCATGCATTTCAGACTGTCTTTACTTTGTTAAGACTTAACGGAATATAAATTTTTATCATTATCATTATTTGATTCTGCAATAAAAATGGTTTCATTTAAAAAATTCAATTTTTTCGCTCAATGTATGCATTTTCCTTAGTATGATTGCTTGTTGGCGAGCGTGTAATGATGACTTTATGACTTTATTTACGTGCAATAAAAGCAACAATTCAGCCTGAGGACATTTCCTCAAACATACACACACACACACACACACTTACAGATGTTGAGGGTCGTTGCTCCCTGAAAAATATAAAAGCGATTTTCTACTTAATTTATTCTGTTTTGCTTCCTTTTCATTTGCAAAATGATATCCAAAGTGCGGCTGAATTTTAATTCTGCTCTTTTAGTTTTTGGCTCAAATATGTTAAATACCAGCTGCGTTTGGCTCGGCTTTTTACCTTTTTGATGTTAGCCTCTTCCGTCGTGCATAAGTGTGTGTGAGTGTGTGTGTGTGTGTGATGCGTGACAAGTGTTTGTTGTATGTGTGTTGTATCTTGGCTCAAGTTGCTGACAAAATTTGCAATTCCAATGACAAAAGTGTTAAGGTCCTGGCCAACACATGCGGGCAGAACAAAACACAAGTTCTGTCATCAGCAGTTTTATATGCACTATGGACGTGGTTTACTAATGTCCTTATAATAAGTCTTGTAACTTTTTGTTGTGTGAGTATATTGACACATCAAAGCTAAATTTAATTAAATTAAAATATATTTAAGGATTTTTATCAGTAAAATAAAAAAAAACGTAGTTCAAATTGAAAGAAAAGTCAAAATTGAATTATTATTTCATATATTCAGCAATTTCATATTATTCCTGGAATTTTTGCAATTTTTAACCAATTAATTAGTAGTTAAGGATTGAAGTAAATAAATTAAAACAGCTGAAATTAAACACATGAGTTAAAAAAATTCCACTTATTTTTTATTACATATTTTAAAATTTTATGTAAAATGTGTTTAAATGAATTTATTTAAAGTTGCTTAAACTATGGTGTCTTGGATCACATAAGTAATAAATAAGGGGAAAAAAATATAAATTCTGTCATAATTTACTAATGGCTTTTTAATAAGCCTTGTGGCCTAAACCAAATGCAATAATAATGGCACTTAGTGCAACAAGTTCGAATTATGTTGATGTTGATCCGCAGTTTGTTTGTCGTTTGTCATAAAATGGATTTCCGCAGAAATGAGCTTCTAAATATCACACATACGCCACATTTGCCAAATTGCCTGTGGCCAAAGCAACCACACATACATCGGCACACACACACACACACAATTGAATAAATCATAGTTGACTGTGGTGGGAGTGGTTGAGAGAGGGGGGCTAAGGGGGTTTGTCAGCTTTGACCGTCGACTGCCACCGCACTGTGAGAACATTTGCATTTGAAGATAAGCGTGAAAGTCGACTGATAAAAATGTTGAGGCTGTTGTTTAATTGAAATTTGCATAACTGCAGCACTTTTGAAATGTGTCCTGCGCAGCAGCCACAGCAAGAGGCAGAGGCTGTACACTGGAAGAATCGACCTTACAACTTTAGACCCTTTTTTAAGAAATTAAGATATTTTTTTAAATTAAATTAAGTAACTTGATGTCAAATTATAAATGGTCTTTCTTAATATACATATATACTTAAAAATGACGTTCGATTAAATTAAAAAAAATTATATAATACATTTTTAAGCCTGAATTTTTTTCTGCAAATTAAAAAAGGTATTTTTCGTAGACTAAGTTTTTTTGGTGCTTTTAAAAGTTGTATTTTTTATTTTAAAGAAGCTGTACAGCTAAAATCTTAAATCGCCTTTAAAGAGTTTTCACCCCTCAATTTAAGAAATTTATGTCGGAAATATTTTCTAAATAAATTTAAATTGAGCGACACTTTTTTCAAATGAAAAAAAAAGTTTTCTTTTAACTGCACTTTGAGTATTATATAATTCATAATATTCAAACCATCAAATGTTGTATTGGAAAATATTATTTTGCAATGTAGAAAATTTTGCAATATGAATTTTAAAAGTTCCATTTTGTAGCCATAGTATTTTTAAATATAGTCAAAAATATTCCGAGGTAGGTAGGATGACAGCTTTGTGCGTGCGTAATGCCTAAATTTACCGCCCAGTCAAACTAAGCCCTTGCCACGCCCACAGCTAACTCTAACGGCGACAGCAGCAGTCACATCACTTGACGACACATGCAGACACAACCAGAAAGCTGATGCGACAGGGGCGTCAACAGAGGGGGCAAGTGGGGGGTAAGAGGGCGGCAAGGGGAAACAGGAGGCACAACGAGTCGACAGCGTCAACCGCAGTGCGTGAAATGCATTTAAAATTTCCGTTGCATACTTCTCGGCGTCGAATTACAAACTCGTCGAGTGCTGTTCGCTCTGACTGTGTGTGTGTGTGTGTTCTGTATGTGTATGTGTATGCGAGTGTGTGTTAGACACTTTAAAGCATGCATTAGGCACACTGCATAATTTTAGATTCTCTCAATTTCTGTGTATTTGTGTGTGTGTGTGTTGGACACATTAAAGCAGCGACCTTATTGCTTATAATATTGAAAATAATAATATTGAATAAAGAATGCAATTATAAAATAAAAAATTTAAAAAGGAATTGAGGTATTTAAATTATATACCAAAGTAAAAAATGTTAAGATGAAAGTACAATAACTAATTCTTTTTTTTTCAAAATTTCAATGCGATGATTGGATTCCTCAACATAAGATGTAAATAAAAGAATTTTATGTATATTTGCAGAAGAAATAAGATTTTAAGTAAATTTGCAAATCTACAAAAAAAATATTAATTCAAAATGTTATGCAATTCTATTTTATAGAATACACAGTTTATATTAAGCACTTTTCTGCTTTTAATCTGCTAAAATTAATTTATTAAAAATATAATTAAAATTAAATATTCATTTATAACAAGATATTACAATATCTGTGATTTTCTCATTTATATAAATAATTTGGTGCGGGTTTAGATTTAAACTTGCTGTAACTCTCAATTAAATGTGTGTGATTTTTAAGCTTTACGGATTTTTCAATCACAACCAAAAACTGATAAATCTTTTGGTTCATTGTTTAACATGACCCTTTGCATTGTTTTGTGTGCTCAAAACAAACAATAACGATAAGCGCAGAAGCAACAGGAAAACTGCAAAACAGTAAAAACAAAGCAAGAAAATTGTTGGCATCTCGGGTTTTTGGTTTAGTTTACGTTTGAGGGATTTTATGGGCTTAACATATTAATTAAACTTAAAGTGGAAACAAGGCAAAGCTCGAACAATTCAACTTTAAATTAAGTTTTAATCTGTTGCTCATATTTAAACAGACAAAGTATTGTTATACCTACAGTTAGAGGTGAGGAGCAGGGACTGTGAACACGCATAAATGTTTATGACCAACAAGTTTGACATGGCCAACAGACAAAGAGACATATGAGCATTACACTCAGAAAACAATACTAAATTTTTTATTTCAATTTCCATTTGTCTTATGTTAAAGTATTAGTAAAAAGTTTTTTTTTCTATAAAAATTACCATAATAAATAATTAAAAAAAAACACCATTTGTAATATTTGTAAAAAAGCATTAAATTTTTTTTTAATATTGTTTGTTGTGTGCTTTGTGGTTTATAAAAAATGTCTGCTATGCAACAATATTTATTGTTGAGAATTTTTTTTCCATTCATTAGAAAAACTTGACAATTTAAAAATGGTTTTTTGATTTTGAAAGATACTTGTAATTGCCATTTACTTAATGAGCAACATAATTTCTAGATCTTAGACATATTTTTCGTTATTTATAGTTTACTATTACAGTGAAAAACATTCAAGAAATTTTTGTAAAAAATTTATTTATTTGTAGTTTAAAAATGTATTTGTATGATACAAAAAATGCAATATTCGGATAATTAGAGGAATTAATCTATTTATTTTTGAGTGTATGACTGCAGATTGACCTGAAATTCGCAGCCTTTGTAAATTAACAACATTTAAGTGGTCGCTGAATGAACTGAATGGTAGAGTGAATAAAATTTATTCACATTTACAATCAACTAACAATTCTGAGTATGTGTGTGTGTGTGTGTGAGGGTGTGTGTGTGTGTGTGTGCACTCTGACGGATTGACAGCTTAATAAATTAAAATGCATTAAGTGGCTGGCGTAGATTTGCGGCAGCCATAAATCCTTCACTCCGTCAGAGATGGAAGCCATGAAGCTTTGGGCTTTGGGCTTTGCGCTTAAATATTATATTGTAATTCAAATGTTTATGGCCATCAACGTAAATAAAAATGTCTGCTTAACAGTCGCCCTTTGGCACAGCTGCAGGTGAAACCAGGTGATGTATGTGGCCCTAGTTGAGCCGCCGAAAGCAGATATTCTTTGTATTCAACCCTCCATCCATTCATCTTTCGTCTCCGTTTCTTTTTCCTCTCTGCCTACTATGGAGCGTTGCGAAATTTTTTTTTTTTGAATTAACTCAATTAACTCAAGAACGAAACAAGATTTTTTGAACTAAGTTTTTACATTGGACTTATGATAATACAAATATGAACTGGTCTGTGAAAATACTTTCATATCGATTGCGGAATACAATTTAGTATACTTTTAAAGTATAAAAAAATCTCTTATAATTTTCAATAAATTCGGAGAAATTTCTATAGATTTAAGCGGTATAACGCTTCTGACATATTGGTTAAAAACTGTAAAGATCGGACTATTATAGAATATAGTGAAAGGAGAGACAAAATAATAAAAATTTTGTATTATTTTTTATTTCGACAAATTGCACTAAAGCTTCTCAAATCGGAGTCTTCTTACACAGAAAAAAAAATCCAGGCTTCCGGGCTAAAATTCATCCAATGCGGTGCCAGCAGTACGGTAATTCCGGATTCTTTTAAATCAAGTACAAAATACTTAAATCAAGCACGATTTTTCTCAACATTATATTCATTTTCGGAGTTTAAATTAGATCAAATAATTACGCTATTTTAACTTTTTTTATATTGACTATTTACGTTGACTATAACGTTGCCATTGTATTGCACTTATTATCTTAATTTAACAATAATATTCCAAATACATACTTAAAAAAACGTGCTAAAATTAAAAATTTTAAGCTTGAATTTTAGAATGGATTTGTTTTCTGTGTAGCATAATAATTTAATTTGTTTTGTTTTTTCACATTCTACATACAGCTGTCAAACTTCATAATTGAATTCATAAAATTTTATGAAAAAATTTCAAAGATAAAATTTATCTAAAAAAAAATATCTTACTGTCCCACTGTGCTTTCTAAGCCTGACAAGCAACAAATTTGCACGCACACAGCCATTGACACGGGCGGCTAAGCTGCGTTAAGGGAGGCCGTGGGAATTTGAGGGGGCGTGGCAATTGGGTTACCCAGGTGACAGCTGCCACAACAACAATAACAACAATAACAACACAAACAACAAATGAAGAAAGTCAGCGAAAAATCAAAAACATATAAGATAGCTTTGAATTTAAAATGGGATGCACATACTCGTATTTGTCAGCGAGTGTATTGTGAGTGGATTCAAGAGTGTGTGTGAATAAGTTTGCTTAAGGGCACTGCTGCCTGATAATAAATACGACGTATGAATTTAAGCTTATTTCGAACTACGAACAAAATCACAATCGACAAAATTGCGAGCAATAAATAAACATTCGCACAGAGCAAAAGTCGACACGATACAAATACAGAAACAAATACAAGTGCAGACACATAAAAGAGACAGAAAGACAGATAAAGATACGAAACGCAGTTGCCAAGAATCGACAAATCATAATAATCATGAGGTCTATTGCGGTTCTTAGGGCACAAATGAAATTTTTGCTTTTCACAATGGAATACTAACTCAATTTTCAAATTAAAAAAGCTAAAAATAACAGTTTGAATGAATTTGAATTACAACAATATATTGGAATGGAATTGATTACAATTTATTTTTAGATTCGTTTTAAAACAAATTACATGCACAGAAAAAAAAAATATATAATGATTATTATTCAATTACCATTCTTATCATCCTTTCCTTTCAGATGATATTTGAAAATTGAAAATTTAATGTTACACAAAAAATAAGCTTCTTTAAATATAACTCTAAAAATAATATATTTTAATTTGAATGATTATTATTTAGTTTTGTTTTGAATCTTTAATATTATTATTTTTTTTTTTTAACTATTAAGATAAATATTATCTTATAATTTAACTCTACAGTGACATCTATGTAATTAAACTTTAATAACATAATAATTAAATAATAAATTTTGAGAAATGAAATAATTTAAAAGACAAGAATCGTTCAATTGAGCCCACTGTGCCTGGGTAATGTTTTGTGTTGCCTACTTTTCTGCGCACTGCAAGAACTGCCCGCTCATTTCTGTCTGTGTGTGTGTGTGTGTGTATATGGTTGGTCACTGAGCTGCGCTTCAATAAATTGTCTGTTATCATTTTCATGTTTTCGTATTGACGACGGTTTGGGAAACTGACTATCGACTGTCGGTTGTCAAACGGGGCGTATGAGTAATGCCAATGTTAACGAAAAGCTGCTGCTAAGAAGAAAAACTGCTTTAGCCGAGAAAGAGAATGGAAAAGAGAACGAGATGGACAGAGAGGCCCAGGCTGAGCCTAATTTGCCGGAAATAAATGTGCAGCGATGTGTATGGACTTATGGAGTCAAGGTTCGCCTCGCGTCTAGGCGATAGAGTCCAAGAAGGTGGCCAAGAAGAAGGCCAAGAAGGAGTCCAAGGAAGTGTCCGAGGCGTAGTCTTAGCAGACATCGTGGCAGGAAATTTGAAACTTGTTAGAAGCTCCTTCGCAGTGGTAGAAGCGTGCTTGCGGCAAATCCAATTTCACATGGCATGCATTTTCGATTAGAACCGCACTCCATCCTTTCCCCCTCAAACATTAATGCTCAAAAATTTCATTCACATTTCAATGCCAATTGCAAAATGTTCAAAATGTGCGTTCAATCATGGAACATGGCTTTCCCGATAAGGCCGCAATCAAGGAGTGCACTTTAATGAAACGATCCACTTGAAAATCTGTTTACCCTGTACTTTAAAGCATAAACAGGCTCCATTTTGTTTGTAGAATGGGAATGGAAAATCAAAGATAAAAGTAGAATAATAAGAGAAAATTACAAAAGCTAGTGTCTTGAGTTTTTAAACATTCTCAACTAAAATATGTTCTCACTTTATTATAATTAAAATAATAACTATTTATAATGAGTAAAAAGTAATTAAATAATTAAAAACTCAATATTAAAAAGTTTTTCAAATTACAATGCGCATTAAATAGGTCTTATTGAAATGAATTATCATTGGCAATAATTTCTTTTTGTAAACTAAACTTTGAAAAAAATTAAATTAAATTAAAAAAAAAAAATTGTAAACTCAAAAATATAAAAAAACATAAGCAATAATACTGTTAATTTTTGTAGGAAACTCTTAAATAGCAAAAATATTGTACATAAAACAAAATATTGTACAAATTCAAAATTAAAAAAAGAATTTTATATATTTTTTTAACAATTAACAATAAAGCTTATTAGCTGTCTACTGAATGTTTTAAATGTTAAATTTATCCTCCACGTAAATTAATGGATCTGAATCCATAAGCAAATCTACGCATTGAAAGTAACATTCTATTTAAAAATTTGTTGAAATATTTTTGAGTCGTTGAATTTGTTCAATTTTCGTGTTAAATTAAATGCTCGATATTTTTATTGGTTATGGTTAAACTTAAATTGGAACTAGATTTTCAGCTTTAATTTATACGTGGCATAAAATATTTCGTAGTCGTGCACTCTCTACTTAAGTTTTCTTACTTATTTTTATACCAAACTCTTGCACCAAAAAAGACAGCCATTAAAAAGCGAACAACAATTTCGTTGGGAGATTGCAACGTTGAAGGTTCCTCAATAAGTTTAATGGACATTGTTGTCACTTGCCAAAAAAAAAAAAACAAACCGAGACATCAATGACGCCAAAGGGTCTGAAAGAGAACTGAGTAGATAGGGGGCGTGGCATGCAATCACTTGCAGCTGTCGCACTATGGATGAGGAAAGGAATAAAGGCGACATTATTCATAACTCCTTGGCCCCTCAAATTTATAACCACTGTTTGGGCAACGGTCGCCTCCTTGAATTGTTTCAGCTTCGGTTTCGGTATCAGCTTCAGTTTCAGTATCAGTTTCTGTTTGAGCTTCATCATCAATGTCGACGCGTTGACTGTCGGCAATCAATCAGCGTCTTTCAGCCAGCTCTTTGCATAATTAAAACCTGATGCGTTATGCTTTCACCTGCCAACGCTTTATTTTGGAGACAGGCAAGAGACACAAAGGAACATTCCGAGGGTATCGGTATCCGTTGGACTCCTCACATAATTGCAAAGACGTCATCAATGTCGACTGCGTAAGCATTAAAGCCTCATCTCACAATTCTTCGAAGTTGAATTCAATTTAGTTGATGAAACGACAATTGGCGAGTGTTAAGTGAGGGTAAGTATGTGGAAATCTCGATGCAGCAATCTCTATGGCTATTATCTTGACAATTGATTCTCAGTCATTATACTAATTACTCGAAATGTAAAAGGGTGTACGTAACAGGATAATGAAAGCAATAAAAAGCCTATAGCAGTTACACTCTAACAGCCAGAGTCTTTAAATTCGATAGACATACGCGTATTTTCTCCACGGCTATCTAAGTTTTTTTCAATAACAAATTGTAAAAAATTCCACAGTTTTTAAGATACAGCGCTCATTATGATGGTTTATATTCCCTTTTATTTATAACAACTATCCCAATTAAGCGCATCAAAATTGTTTAAATATTACAGTAGCTATGCCTGTTTTAAGTTTCCCTAAACTAAGTAAAAATTTACACTTCTTATATAAGCTTTTGTTCTTGACAAAACAGTTACGCTCTGAAAAATTCTGCGTGAATCAAAAATACTTAAAGTAATAAAAATAACATATTGACTTTAAGACAATTTTATATTGTATTATTGTGGTGTTTTTTTTTATTTTAAGTTTTATTTACCTATCCAATTTAATTGTGACTAGTGCATTAATTTTTAAGGAAATCCTTGTAGCACTAAGATAATCAAAGAAAATTAAATTTAATATTAAATACAATATACCGTTTTAAATATATTGCAAGTAACGGGTATAAGTATTTATATATATAGTACATATGTAGAAATTAAATATTCTTGATTTAAGAAACAGTGTAAATATAAGCTGTAATTTAATTATCGTTGAAACTTAAAATTCATAATATTTATGTATATTTAACTAAAGTATAAATTAGGTATTTTGTAGTCTATTAGCATTTTTATTTGTTTTCATTTAGAATTTCCATTAAAATACGTATGTCATTTCAATTAACTGTGGGCGCAAGTGACGGTTTTTGTTGACTTGATGCGATTTCACTGCACCCCCCTTTTTACCACACACACAGGAGGACTGACAGACAGACAGACAGACAGACAGACAGACAGACAGACGGACAGAAACACAGGTAACTCAATTGAACAGCCAGACGGTTGAGCAGCGAATCGTGACCATTGAGCATAGACCATGGACAAGTTGACTGTTTGAGATGGCTAATTGAAGACAGCCAGATAGACACGTTATAGTGGTGGACGTAGGGGGAGGCATAAAATAGTGACAGTGTTGACAACATTTCGAGAGCGAAAACAGTCAATTTGTTAAAAAAGATAGCTTGAAATATGAAAATGTTATAATTGCTTTAATAATTTTGAGTTTAAAACAAGCGGGATACCCAGTGCCCAGGAAGTATGAGTGAAACGGAAATTTACTCAATTAAATTCGTCTCATTATATTCGGAAATATGTATTCCATCACAGGACGGAATAAATTAAATTTAGTGCAACATTTTGCGACTGAAGTTTACTTAATGCCTGCGAAAACTGATTTTTTTTAATAAAAGTAGATTTTTGATCGATTGTTCCAAACGCAGCATTACGATATAGTGAACCGATTTAAACCAAATCTGGTTGTATTTCAAAATCATTGTAAAATAACAATTTCCACTTATATTAATTCTAAGTATATTCGTAAATTTCAAATAATTTTAGAATTCATATTGCCGTAACAAAATCTTACTTTTTCAATATTGCTTTCATGAAATTATATCAATACTCCATAATAAACTTTAAGCATTATTGAACTTTTATTTTGTTAGCTTTAATTTTAGATGTATATTTTTTTTAATTTAATTTTTTATAAGAACTTTTCTTGTATTATGTACTTAAGCAATAAAAAAAACATGTTCATAAATGTAGTGGACCAAATAAGCTGTATTTGTATGTATGTATTTATTTGCCTGAAATATATTTTTGATAGATTGTCTTTTGATAAGCTTAAGTATTGTGTACATTCAATATGCAAAAGATGTCAGTTAATTTAATTAAATAGCCGGATTTCTAGTAAAATTTCTAGGTTTTGAAATTTTAAAATAGCTAAGACAAGCTAGAAAATGTCTAGAAAATGTCAACACTATGTATGCATGTGTGTTCAGGTTTGATTCAGACAGATTTAATTCCATTTAATTGAATTTGTGCCGTTTATTAATTGCCATGTGAAGGATGCAACATACAAATCGAATGATTGCAATGTCACACATCTCGCAAGGAATACACACACACACAATCACACACATACACACACACACACACACACCTATCGTGGGTTGTAGGCTGGCCAATTAGTCAATCAGTAGACAGTTATATTACATCAACGAGAGCTATAAACGATGGGTGGGCGGCCAATTAAAACGGCAAATGACGCCCCCGAGGATTCCCATCATCATGATAGAGTTATCGCATATCCTTTCAGGCTCCAGGCTCCAAGCTCCTGCAATGGGACACTGCACAAGTAATTAGTGCACTTTTGAGGACGTTCCTCCCTCACTTGACCGTTGTTAATTCACATTTTTGATTGGTCTGCTTTATGCTTTGTCCGGTTGCCATTTGAAGTGCTCCTTTGGTACTTCTCATTCGTCATTTGTCTGTGTTTCACTTTGGTTCGCTTCGCTTTCTTTTGGTTTCATAGCCCAGTACTTAAAGGCTAACAATGCTACTGAGTTGGTGGCAAATAAAATTAAATAATATTTAAAAGTGGTATTCATTTAGAAGACAAATTTTAATCAAGAAAGCGCAATCGGAAACAAAAAAAAATTTTTTTTCTTCAGTTTTTGCACAGATATAATTTTGATGGAAAGGGTCCCCCCTCAAGATTCCACTTTTAATCAACTCCTGATTATAGATAATTAGTATAAAATAGCACTTTAAACTTGATTCTGAAACCTTTTCAGTTCTTGTAAAAAATCATGCTAAATTGTACAAAAATTTTGACTTGTAAAGTTGATCCAAAGTCTGACTAACTTCAAACATTCATAACTTTGCCAAAACACAACCGATTTTCAAACGGAATGTCATTTTGATTAGGCATTGGCTTTTTTGTTCATCCTGCATTCAAATTTATTTATTTATTTCAATATTCAAAATTTAAATCCAAAGTTTTTAACTTTCAATCATATTCTTATGGAATTATTAGTATAAAACAGTAATTGTTATTAAATTTTTTTTTTCAAATTTGTAATTAATTGATAGTACTCTGGGCATCTGAGCAGTCAAGCATCTTGTCCGTAGCCTTTTCACTTTTTTGTTAGCTTTTAGTTTCTTTTGCTTAGACGTCTTTGTTGATTCTTTTAAATTTCGCCTTTCAATTATTTTATGCAAATAAGCAAACGGCGCTGAGCGCAGATTATGCCAGCTTGACAGAATTTCCTTTCCTTTTCTCTTGCCCTTACCATTTCGCCCCTTTCTCTCACTGCCACGCCCCCTCAGCTGGCAACGCCTTTGTCGGATGGCGGATTTGGCATAGCCCAAAAAGAAATCCGCGCACAAAACTCTACTTACAAAATGAATTGTTTGTTATTGCTGTTATAGGATTCCTGTCGCAATCTGCTCTTCTCTTCCCTTCTCTTCCTGTTTCACAGCCTTCTCTCTTTGGACGTAATCAACTTAAGTTGGTCAAATGAGTTTGTTCGCTTTGAATGTTCAGTTATAAAACGCTGGCCAAATGATTTGCCTTCAGTCTTACAACAGTTTTCTTCAATTTCATTGAGTTTTCTTCAGTTACATTGGGTTAATTGGTGTCTAGAGTTGTCCAAGTCGCTTTTCTTTGTCAACTCTGGCTACATTTTTGGTTCGATTGCGAGAAGAAACTAAATTGTAAATAATAATAATAAGTTAATGGATTTCTTTGCTTAGTTTTCATTTAATTATAATTAATAAAAAATATTATCTATTAGTAATAAATGTTAATAACTATTATATATGTTTTTTGTTAAAATATAATTTCATTAATGTCATACAAGTTAGAAATTATTATCCTGTTTTTTCATAGATATTTTTGAAGTTAAGATTTACGACATAATCAGGGTTGTTTCAGAAATATTTTTCATTGGTACACAAAATATATTCTCAAGCTTATAAGTTGAACACTTTATCAAAAAGGAAGTTGTGGGAATTCTGTCAGCCAATGCTTAGTGTTTGTGCATATAGATATGATATATAGTATGCATGGTATATGTGATTTTGATTATCGTTTTAAAATTCACTTCTTCGCTTCAATTCAAATTTCAACTCACTAAGTATTTTTAAGCACTCAGTGAACTTTAGTCGCAAAATTTAATCTATATAATCTTTATAAGAAGCATTAGCTTCGGTTTCTGATGGAATACAACTTTCCGAATATAATGAGACGAATTTGATTGTAGATAATTCTGGGTATTCCCCAATTCTTGCAACAAATGTTGGACCAATCGTTTTCTTTTTCATTTTAGATATTGAATATTTATATTTATCTTTACGTTCACATTACACAGTAATATTTTAATTTATTTATTAATTTAAATGTATAGTTAAGTGTCGGCTGCTTATAGCTTGACAGTAAATAAATAAAATAAATAATTTGAATAAAGCAATTGACATTCTGTGTATATATCTGTCCTTATGTCGTTATGTTAATATTCTTCTGTTCCTTTATTTTTCTCTTTTCCTTTAATTCTGCTCAGTCACTTTTTTCTCTTTCTTTACCTTATGTTTTTTTCTATTTTTCTGTCTTTACTTTTTCTTACTATGCCTTTCTTTCTAGCTCCACCATTTTCTCATCCTTTTGCACTTCTAATAAATAGATAGCATTTAAAATTAAAAAAAACAAATTACAAATAAAAATATTTTCAATCGTTGAACTTCATTTACCCCCCTCGGGATAGAGTGAGACAGTTTACTTTTATACGATAATCTTGCTTTGATTTGTGTGCCATGAAATCTCTACATCCCTTGGGATTTGTCTAATCAGTGAAGGTGTCGCTAATAATTAACTTATAGCACAATGACTACTTCCCCTCTGTTCCCCTTAATGTGTCCTTGACATTCCCTTTTTAAACCCCTCCTTAAGCTGCATTTCTGATTGCATCGCAAAGCAATTAAATATTTAATGCTTTATGTGAATTGCGCAAAGAAATTTTAATTATTTTGACACGCAAATTACGCTGAGACCTTGAGACCCTGATCCGTCATTCTTCAGGTGCGTATTCTCCTTAGGATAAGATGGAAAGAAAAGAAAAAGAGAAGAGAAGCCAAGACAAAGCTTAGAGGAAAAATAATTGAGATGTCAGTTGAAATTCAAGTGGACTTTTATTGACTGCTTCCTGGCTGACTGCCTGACTGGGTTGACGGTCGAATTCCTTGGCTTCTCAAGTAGCATGCAATGTCATCACCCACCCACACACACACACACACACACACACACATACCTTTACACACACCTTCACACATACTGTAATGGCGTGCATTGTGCATTATCCTTTTGTCTTGAACCTTCGATTTGAAAGGCAGTAGGTGAGAAATCTCGAGTAAAATCAATAGATTAAGACTTGCAGACTCTTGCTCTTTAAGCTTGCAACAACTTGAGGCACGTAGCCGTTTTATGCTAATAACAAGAGCAGTAACAACAAGTAAAAATGCTATATGCGAGTCCCTGACTGAGAGATACCCGATAAAAATAAAAAAATATATATTAATTTTGTCTATACATTTACGACTCTAATAGTATACAAATTACTGCATACTTTTAGGCGCTCATGTGACTTAAAATAGTTACAACTATCGTAGTATTTATCCGAACTTGTTGCCATTAATTAGTGCGTTTTATAATAACAAAATGGAACTTAGAAACCCATAAATTGGGAATAACATTATTTGAAAAAATATCTAAAATTAACTAAAATTCCACCAAAGGCAGAAAAATCAATCCGAAATGAATGAGTCTTTGTAATATTTAGCATATATTTTATTTGTTGAATTTTTGGAATGTTTCAACAAATAACACAAGCTAAGCATTTTATCAAAACGGAAATTGCGGGAACTGTGCGGTCATAATAATTATCATTTGTGAATGTAGCTACAAGTACAAATATATATATATATATATATATACATATACATATACAGATTATATAGTAAGTGTGTGGTTTTGATAATCGTTTCAAAATTCACTTCTTCGTCACTAGTCCGATTTCAACTCAGTTAGTCTTTGGAAACATTTAATGAAATTTAGTCGCAAAATGTTGCAGAAAATAATTTGTTTCATCTGTGCAGTAAATTCATTAGTTTCATTATCACATGCAACTTTTATTCCTGAACGAAATGTCACGAATTTGTTTATTTCATTGAATTCCCAAATATCTGAACTAAGGTAAGATCTTTATTACTGTGAACGGCAGTCCACGCTAGTGACGAAAACAAACCTTAGTAACAAACATGAAGTGAAAACTGAACTAAAGTGAAATTTATAAATTTTAGAGCGGAGCAGAAACATTACAATGAGTTGACTGACGGACTAATCAAGGCAACGGATATTCAAAGTCTAAAACTGGAACTGCAACTGGAACTTCAGAAGAAAGACGGACTGGTTAAGGAGTCGAACATGCGACTTCTTAGAACAGAACTGGAACAACAGAAACAGGATGGAGCTGATAAAGAATCGAGAATTAACTTCCTAACAGCGGAGCTGGAGCGTCTGGAAAAACTGATAGTTGAACTCAATCAACAACTTAATAATCAATATCTTAAAGAGGAGCTGGAGCGTCAAGGAAAGCTTATAGACGAACTTGTAAAGGAATCGGTAAAGCATACTTTAAGCTCTCATCCAGTCAATTGTAGCGACGCCAAGTCTAGTGGGATCAGTGAAATACTTATCTCCAACTTTAGTAGTGAACCCTTTAAAGTAGCCTGCGATGCAGAGACTCAAGGTGGAGGATGGACGATAATCCTGAGGCGAATGGATGGAAGTGAGGACTTCTATCGCAACTGGACGGAATACAAAGAGGGATTCGGAGATCTGAATGGCGAGTTTTTCTTAGGATTGGATAAAATACACACATTGACGACAGAGAGCAGGCAGGAATTACTTGTTATCCTTGAGGACTTCGAGGGAAATGAAGCGTATGAGTCGTATGAGGAATTTGGAATCGGTAATGAGGCTCAAAAATATGTCATACATACTTTGGGCAAAGCGAATGGAACGGCTGGTGACTCACTCTCAGTTCAGCGTAACATGGAGTTTTCTACCTATGATCGAGATAATGATTTTTGGATTTTTGGCAACTGCGCCGTACACAGCACTGGTGCCTGGTGGTACGTTGCTTGTCACACCAGGTACGATGAAGGGCAAAATGTTTTTTCAAAGCTTTGTTTATTGATTTGAATATTTACAGCAATTTGACGGGAAGGTATAACGATAACACCTTGAAGAAGGGCGTCAATTGGTACACTTTTAAAGGTTATGAATACTCACTCAAAAGAGCCGTCATGATGATACGGCCAAAGAATTAAACTCTAAGACTCTACAATATCAAAATCTTTTCTAATATTCTAAAGTATCCTTAATCTCAGGGACCGAAAATAATGATTATTATTTTTTCTTAATAAAAAAACACCTACTTATAATTTTCCTAGAAAATAATGATTTACACCAAAATCTTTATAATTTTACAATCTCTTCATTTCCATGCCATGATTTTTAAATTTCTAATTTTTGATTATTTTTTTTCAATATAATTAGTTTTGAGTAATTTAATAAGACTTACACCATAATCATTATTTTTGATAAAAAAATAAAAATCAAAAATATTCATTATTTTTGATCAAAAAAACTAAAAATACTCAATAATTAGTTTTGAGTAATTTAATAAGACTTACACCATAATCATTATTTTTGATAAAAAAAATAAAAATCAAAAATATTCATTATTTTTGATAAAAAAATAAAAATCAAAAATATTCATTATTTTTTATCAAAAAAACTAAAAATTACAAATAATCATTATTTTTGATAAAAAAAAAAATATATAAATCAAAAATAATGATCAAAAATTATTTTTATTTTTTTCGCTCAAAAAAAACTCAACTGTAATTTACGGATTCTGTGTTCGACTTTTCATCAATATTATTGCATATCCTTATACAGGAAGCACAAAGCAAGCGACCAGTACTATTTTTAAGTTTTATTTTGAGCGTTAAAAATAAAAATCACTTTTGATCATCATATTTGATTTTAATTTTTTTTTATCAATAATAATGATTATATTTGATTTTAATTTTTTTGATCAAAAATAATTAGAATTTTTGATTTTTATTTTTTTTGATCAAAAATAATGTTTATGGTGTACGTTTTATTGAATTACTCAAAACTGATGATTATTATTCTTCTTTAAATAAAAGCAATTAAGCTGAACACAACTGACAGTTTAAGTTTGGTTTAGTATGGAAAATATTGTTGTTTATATATATATTCGTTTGTTTTTTACGGTTAAACCAAGTTATGTTCAAATCGGTTGACTATATCATATAGCTGGCAACTGCTGAAGAATCAGTTGAATATTGAATATAAGAGTAAAGCTCTCAGTATACCCTTGTACTTGATGAGTGACGGGTATAAGTAGCAAGCGACACACACACATACTTATGTACACTGTCCAACCAGTGAGTGTAAGTGTAACTTAAGCCAGTTTGCCATTTTACCTGCCACATGCCACATGCCACAAGCCGCGTGCTGCCTGCCTGCCACTTTTTATATTCATATCCAGATCGACATTGGAACACGCTCTCATCCTACACTCATCCGCATGCTCGGCATTGAGTAGCGTCCCTAAGTGTCCTTAAGCGTCGTCGAGTGGCATTTCAGAGTTGGAAGGTAAACCAGAAGCTGTAGCTGAAGCTGAAGCTGTACACTGAAAAAAATACCAACTTCTAAAATCAAGAACATTTATCTTAAATATTTGTTCTTAAAATAAGAACGTGTGGTCGCGTGGCTGAGATGTTAGAGTCACATACCTAGAACTACAGTTTGAAAAATAACGGGGTTCGAACCCTGCCATGTTTAAAAATCTGTTACTTACCTGTTCTGTTAAAATATTGAAATTGCACTGAAAATGCTTTAAGTAGCATGTAGTAAGCTCAAAATATTAATGAAACGTATCAAGAAAAAAAAAAAAAATAAAAATAAGAACATTTTAAGTCCATATTAATAATACTAAGAATAATAATCTACAAAATTAAAGCTCTTTATACAAGAATAAAAATCTTAAATTGGTATGATCTTAAAACCAATGTGTGTTTTCTTAGAATAATTCAAGAATTTTATGTTCTGGATGCATTTTTTAGAGCAAAATTCTTAGTTTTTAGACTAATCTTGATTTTAAAGCATTTTTTTTATCAGTGTATGAGATTGTGTTGCGGTTAAATTGCGCCAAACATATTTGACATTTTATTATGGCACACGACGCAGTGCGCCGTGGATATTGCCAGGAATCTCAAACCCAAAAACCCAGGGCTAATAATGACTACAAGTGTTTTTCATTAACTGCTGCTTATGAATATTAAATTAAAAGTGCGTTTCGTTTGCTTGCTCTCTCTGCAAATATTACGCATACGCCGCATTGTGCTGCATAAAACAGTTTTTGAAATTCGCTTTGTTTCGAGTGAAGAGAAAGAGTGAGAGTGGTAGGTTGGTAGGTAGTACGGAAAGGAAGCATAAAGTAAGCCGAAACAATGCCTAAATTGGGGAAGATATTAAAAAACGTGCCACATTGCGACCTGAGCCCAAATTGAATTTTCGCCAGACCGAAATAAACCTACTTAAATGTTGTTGCGCAAAACTCGCGAAGAATTAAATTTGCAGATTGGCCAGCAAACTTGAAGCATTGACGAAGACATTCAAGATGCCATTGCAGCTCATGAATTTATAATGAAATTAAAGCCTTCGCTCAAACGTAGCTACAGACTTCGAAACCAGACTGTTAGAGACCCTGTACTTATTTTGTAAAATAGCAAAGTGTGTTAAAAATCAACAAATAATAAGATAATGAACTTGAGGTTCTGGCTCGAAATCTGGTGTTATTATTATACAATAAAATAACTCAATTTTTCTTAATTAATTTTCTATATTATTATTTCATAAAAAATTTCTAACTTTGTAATCATTATTGAACTTTTTAATAAATATTAACTAAGTTTAACTCGTTTTAAAAATAAAATGATATGCAGACATTGTTTATTTAGTACAGAGTATATTAGAGTGCATCGATTTGTATGGGCAAAAAAAAATTCACAAATGGATATTAGTAATCTCCGGTCAATTCTAAGTTGTTTTTACTAAGAAACCATAGTTCCAAAATCAATTTCTAGCGCCCGCTTTTTGAGTTGAAAAACGTGTTTTTTTAGCATGAATTATTACCAAATATTTAGTATTTTAAGTCCGATCCAGACAAGATTGGTATCTAAACTCGTGTTATGACCAGGACTTTCAAATACAAAGACAAATTGTGCTTAAAACATAATTTTCGTCCTTGCATGGACTAAAAACGCAAAATTTTTCAATTAAAAAAGCGGGTACTAGGAATTGAGTTTAAAACTTTGGTTTCGTGGTAAAAACATTTTAGAATTGAAAGAAGATTACGAATATGGGATACAATTTTTTCTTTTTCGAAATAATCGATGCACCCTAATGTATATATGCATTTTATGCGATTTTCCTACGACAATACGAGCAGACCCTTTGTGCTTCTAGGTACAGGGTATAACAAGAGCAGCAAGAAGAACAGCAACTCAGCAGCCATGTTTCATTCGTGACTGCAACTACTTAAGGCAGACTTGCAGTCTGTAAGCGAGAGAAGAACGTGGGAAAGGGGGAAGGGGGAAGAATTGCTGCATCTGGGTATCTGACAGCCAGGAGATTATTGTGAAGCACAGCGGAGCTTAGTGATGTAAGCTTTGGCAGACTGTGTTGCATGTCTTTGGCAAGAAGTGCCTCAATTAAGTGGGCGTGGCAGTTGCCTGTAAACACGTCAAAAACATGGAGCAACTACTGCAACTGTCATTATAATGCTCCAGACACACACACACACACGCATACACACGCACACGCACACTCACAGACACAATGGAATTAAAATTACTGTGGGATTGGGCAAAAGTTTTTGGTTACTTTGAAATTCAATTTTACGCAATATGCGCAAATCATGATTAAAAATCTTGTGCGCACTTTTGCGGCCAAGACAGTAGAATTTATAGCGGGGTTTCCCTTTGCTCTTCTCCTCCTTTCCAAGATCTCTCTGTTTGCTTATTCCCACCCACTCATAAACAAATACAAGTGACTAAGAAAAGCTGCTGCCTAATTTTAAGCGCTGCCAGCGTGAAAACTATGAAAATGTGTTTTCAAATTGCGAAACAATTTGCTGACCGTAATTGAACTTTGCTGTTGTTGCCAGCGTCGTAGCCATCATTTCCATCCTCTGCCTTATTAGCCCAGTATTTAAAGGGTAAACAGGCTTATTAATTTCTGACAATGTCATTTCCTTGGTCTGTAAAAACTCCTTGATTTTAGAGAAAATTAAGTTGTTTAATTTGTATTTAAGATTATGTTGATTGAATCAAACTGCTGCGAAAATACTGGGCATACAGCAGTCGAGCATCTTCAGTTTTCATCGGCACATTGTCAACGGCACATAAAACAAACTTTGAGTGCTTGAAAAGTTTTCAACGCACAGCCTGTGGCAAATGTTGTTCCCGATTTCAACTTCGACTGCGAATACGAAAACGAAAGCGAATACGAAAGAGCGATTTTGGATACAGGCTTCGTTAGTTTTGTTGATTTGTGTGTGTACATCGCGGTTAGGCCAATTTGCAGCTCCCTACACCCTACTAATTCTTCTCCTGCATTTATTTCACATTCCTCAAAGAATAACAATGACAACGCTACCATTGGTTTCAATTTTCTACTGCCTTTTGTTGCATGCAGCATTTTTGTTGCAATTTTTGCATAATTGTTGCCTGCTTCTACTATTTTGTACTCCTTTTGCTTTGCTCTACACGCATGAATATTTCAGCATTCGTAAGTAGTTCGGGGAGCCAACTGGACTGCAACTGCTGAGGACAAAGTTTTGAATAATTTATGCGACTTTCAAAATGTGCCACACAGCCATTGCCACAACCAGAGAGTCACAGCATGCCACAATGCCCAATGCCAATGCCAATTTCGCTCGATGACATTGCGATGTCTTGCTTTGTTTCTTAGACCCTGTACTGGAAGAACACATATAGTATATCAAGTATGCAAGGAAACTGATTTGAATATATACATTTTAATTTAAAAAAAAACAAATATAAAAATTATTTTTAAAAATGTACCAAAAAAATATAAAAAATATGAATTACTTTAGATTTTCAATAAAATTAAAAAAAAAGTATTGAAATTGTTTATTAAAAAAATCAAAACAAAAATAATTAATAAAAATAATAATTTGTTTGTTTTTATTTTTTTAAAAATTTTAAAAAAAGTAAAAGTTGTCCCCTAAGGATATGTGATGTATTATATAAGAGGTATTAAGCCACACATCATGAGTATTTTAAGATTTTTCAAATAAACCACATAATGCTTACATTCAGTGTTTATTTACAAATTTATTTTAAAGTTTTCTTATAAACGTTTTAAAATATTTTTTATTTTGGATTTATATTATATTTTTAAAATAATTTGTTTTTAACTTATACTCAAAGAATATACATACAACTAAAATTAGAAAACATCTGAATAAAAAAATAGGCATTATTATTTTTCAAATTAATTTATGCAAAATTTTTGTTAACTTGTCCAAATAAAATGTTCATATTGTTTTAATTTTGCCACAACCACTAAACAATTTTTTTTTTTAATTTCATTGTCAAAAATTTAGAAAATATAACAATTCAATGCAGTGTTAAAAATATTAAGGCAACCAACAGTTTTTTGATTTTTTAAATAGTTTTTGAGCTTTCATAACAAATACTGGGTCTTTAGCAGTCGAGCCCGCTCGATTGTAGCCTTTCCTGCTAGCTTTGTAGCATACTTCAGGGCGCACTCATCGAACGAGCTTTCATTGTGCTGCCTTAACGATGATGTTCAGTTGAGTGCGAGAAAGTGAAGGGAAACTTTCGCCCCCTTCTTCCTCCTCTCTCTCCCCTTTTCGACAGCAACTCCGCTATTTGTCGACTGTAATTAGCCGCAAACTATGCAACTAGAATTTAAACAACCAGGCATCGACTACACCATCGCCAATTGCCTTGAATGAGATATATTGAATTTTTTCTCTTCTTACTACAACAACTTCTCACTTCTCACTTACATCGAAATTGAAGAGAGAGAAACAAAGGAGAAAATGCAACAAAAGCAGATTAAAGTAAACGTGACAGCCTTGTGTGTGTATGTGCGTGTGTGTGAGTGAGAGAGAGTAAAAATACCACAATTTCAATTTCAAAGTATCCTTTTAGTCAAAAGGAAATGACATTTACGCGCTTTGTTGTGGTTTCCTCATGCATAAAACATTTTTAGTTTATATATTTTTTTTTTTGAATTTTCCATTTTTTTCTTTTTCTCTGCGCTGCCCTCTTGTTGTGCAGTAGGCGTGGCAGCTGAAGCAGTGGCAAAAATATAAAAAAATAAAACTCTTTGGCCATGTGAATACAATGCACAGTGCGATTTTGCCTGTTGGCCACAAGCTTTAAAGCTGCAACTGAAAACTGCAAAACGTAAATAATAAAATGCGGGTAAAACAAGAAAAATCACAGCCAAAAGGTATTAACCACAGTTAATCATAATGGGCGACAACTTAATGCCCTGCAAACAGTTTAAAAAAATCACAGTATTGTGATTAAAGTATAAAAGACACTCTGTATTATTAGAGAGTATATAATATATAAAGGAATGATGGTATAAAAATATAAATAAATAAATATTTTCGATCTAATTCTTTTTCTTCTTAATTAAAATTCTAGTATTGTACGGAGTTCAGTTCCATTGTAAATTATTAAGAGCTAACAATTTTCTTAATCTAAAATTCAACTTCAATCTCTTAAAAAAAAATATATTAATTAGAAATACTTTTTCGAATACATCTAAAAAAATTTGGAAAATTTGTTCTGCTTATGCAATTCTTAAACTATTTGCATTAATTTTTGGTTAAAAATGTTTAAATTTTTCTTTAAATTTATTTAAGAAAGTTTAGCTCTTTGTCAACTCTTGAATTAAATTAGAAAAAAATATAAGTGTATAGTTTATAAGATATAATTGAATTTATGTCTGTTGTGTTTTTCTACAAATGAGGATCTATCACTTACTGGTTTCTTCAATGTAAGGGATATAGTATATAGTTGGAGAAAATAAATCTTAAATATTTTTGAAAAAATTAAATAAATTCCTTACTATTAAAGGAATATTTCTTTTTATAAATAAAATAATTATAAATTAACTTATAGAGTAACTCTGAAATTTTCTTCAAAAAACACAAGTTGTTTAAATATTTTTAAGCTTAAAATAGATCAAAAGATGTGTGTTTGTATTTTTCTATAGGTTTATTCACATAAAATACGAAATAAAAATTTGTGCAAACCATTCACGATTTAATGCTTAACTGCAGTTTAAAACTGAATAGTTTGAATGCATTTCAAACTTTAGAGAGCGAACGAGAATTGAGATAAAACATTATGAAGTGCGACCAAAATGAGGACGACGAAAATCGCAAAACAATAAATGACAAAAATCAATGGGCAAGTTGTGAAGCTGCCGGCGGTTGCAGCAAATGCGCTTCCTGTTTCCTCTTGAAAGCGCGACAAGGGGATGCAGTTAGGATGCCAACGCAGGGGGGAAGTATTTGAGTTGACTGGTGAATGTGGTTGTGAGTGTGTTGAATATCAACAGGAAATGCAGTGAATAAACACGTCGATTCGATGCGATTCGTTGTCATGAGTTGTGCATTGTGTGTACTTTGGTGTATTTGACTAGGTGTGTGTGTGTGTGTGTGTATTGTTGTTTTGCCGTGTGCAAGGATGAGACTCGCATTTTGAATGCCATACAATTCAATTCTATTCGAATCGTTTCAATACACTTGATTTGAATGGCGACTCATACACCGCGGGCAATGGCCAGCAAATAATGCTAAATGCATTTTCGTTGCCACTGTCAACAACAACAGCAACAACTAAAAGTAACAACAACAGCAACAAAAACTACACAAACAATTTGAAGGCAAAACTCGTTGCGTAATTGCATTCATCAAACTTCATGCAATTTTATATTCAGGTTTTGGTTTTCTCCTCTTCAGTTTTCCTTTTTATACTCATTACTTGTTAAGTAACAGGGTATATTGTATTTATGAGAGGTAGAAGAAAGCATAGCTCAATAAAAACCTCCATCAGTTGCTCTAAAAGAGCTAGATCTACCAAATGTGATCACCAATTTTAATTAAGCAATAAAAAACCTATAAACTACCCTGTTCGAGCTAAAGATACTAAATTTTGTACATAGGCTTGTATGAAGCCCACAGACCTCACAGTATTTGGAAAACTTAGCAACGCTTTTTTTCGTCACAACAGTTTGGAAAGAATTCCGCCACAACCACAATTTTTATGGCAGACTATTCTTTTTGTTGGTGAAAGTTTCCAAATATTATTGACTTTCAATCTACTAAATCGCATCAAGATCTGATAATTATAACGATAGTTATGACGGTTTTAAGTTTTGAAGTCACGCCCAAAAGTATGCAGTAATATTTTTTATTGATCATAAATTTGTACATATTGCCGGTAAATTACAATATACTAATACTGACTAGAACAACTACAGTGCAATACATTTTAAATAAATATGAAGTGAGAAATACATTTTTCGAATATAAAATGATATAGTTATAATAAGAAATTCATTTACAAGAAGACTCTAAAAGTCAGATCTTGTTAGTGATGAGTAATTCTAAAATTATTCGAGCTTAAATTTCATAGATACAATTAGTGTATATTTAAATGAAGTAGCGGGTATCTTATAGTCGGCGACTCGACTTGTTGTTGTTGCAATTTTCCACATGTAATCAAATTAAATGCAATGCAAAATATGTGACTTTCATGTGCCCAACCAGTCGGTCATATGAGTGTATGCTCAAATAAATCGGACCGACTGGCAGGTGCTGCCTTTTTTCTACTTTTTTAATTTTTTGGAAAAACATGCAATCAATGGCAAACATCACACATACCCTGGCATTTGCTCATATGCTCATGCCATCATTCCATCAACTCGACCAGCCTCTCTCGCCGTTCCCCTCTCAGTTGCCATCATATTGCCTGTCGTCCATCAGTCAGCCAGTCAATCATATGAATCGTTTTCGTTTACGTTTCGTTTTCGATTCCAATCAATTTGTTTGGCATTTTTGGCTGGCCTTATACAACGCCCCCATCAAAATGCCACAACTGACCCCCAAATGAACCCCCTCCCCAGTGACCCACCCGCTGACCCAGCGTTGTGTAGTGTATGCGGATTGCTTTTTGTTTCACTCTATCGATTTTGTGCGCCCGATTTTAAAGCACGAAACAGAATCGCGTTGCTTGTTGCATTTTTAAATAAGACTAGGAAAACCAAAAAAAAATTAGAAAAAATAACCTGGAACTGTCAAAGAATTCATCTTAGTCTCTGCTTCCGCCTGTCAAAGAAATAACTTGTTAGTTACTGCAACTAGTTTCGCTCGAATTTCCAATTTCCAATACATTCTGTTCAAAAGGTGAAGGAATGCATCCATTAAAGGGAAAGGGATTAAACGATTTTAATTTAAAAGTTGATTGCTTTATTTCCGTACTTTGCTAACTCTAAAATGAAATGTACTCTTGAGTATTATTTATTATTATTGATTTAAATTTATATTCAATTGTTATTATTGCTTTAGCAAGACACGTTTTATCCGATTTTTAATTCACATATTCTGAGGTATTATTTCACTTTTTGTATACAGTTTTCGTTTAATTTTTGATGTCTTCAAAGTGCTAATTAAATCATACTTCGAATATTTTTACCTTTAATCGACCTTCTTTTATTAATTTAATAATTCTACAAAGACTTGGGCTATAAAACGTTGCATTCAATTTAAAAAACAAAAAAATTTCTCAAATTTTTTTCAAAATAGGTCTTTATTTGTATGTGTGTTTGTGCGTCCAAAAATTGCCCCTAAATCTCCTGTAATTGTATTGTGTCAGATGTGTTGGCTTTATATTATTGCACTAATACCTAAAAGATTTTGAAATGACACAAATCGAAATGGTTTTTGCCCAATTGGCGCTTCTCTTTCCACTACGGTCTTCTACTACATAAATAATATGACAAACACTAAAAACTAACTGGTATAAAAAAATATTATTAACGCCACTGTCTTCTACGTTCCTGAAGCTTTTGTTGTAAATGAGCCTTCGATGCTGGCACCTCTGACTTGGTAGATCCTTCTGCCGCAGTAGTCTCTAGAATTTTGGGTTTGTTGAGCAAACGTTCCCCTCCCCGCGCCTCGATCTTGGCCACTCTGGGACTCACGAGACACTCCTTGATGATCACAGTCTTCTCTCGATTTGATTTATCTCCATTGAGAGTCTTTTTCATCTCTGCTCTTGCAGTTTGTGGACTCTGAATCCGATTAGGATTTTCCTTTGCAGACTTTTCAATTGGACTACGAATTTTCGGAGTGCATAGAAGATTTACTGAGGATCGTGCCATCTGACCACCCTGGAGATTCTTGTGGCGAGCAGTTGTCGAATCTGTCTCAAGATCACTTTGATTCTTAGTACATTCGATATCCAAATTATTGTCAGCTGAAACTGAACGCGTCAGCTCCGGAATACGATCCATTTCACAAGCCTGAATCAGTTCCTTGACTGTCGAATTTTGTTTTCTTGGTGTCTCATTGGGTTTTTTAATTAAACTAGTCTCTGTTATTCCCAATTCCTTCATCAGTCGCGTTCGATCCTCGATCTGCTCGGGCGCCTCGACACCGTACTTCTTGTGATACCATGCCGTGATTGTCGAGCGCATTGCGTGTTGACCGAGCACAAATTGTCGCGTTAGCAGATAGAATATCTTTGCTTTGTATCCGCATCTGATGCAAATGCGCGATGGCAGATCGGGCATTGTGTGAAATTGCTGCAAAGGAAAGGAAAGTTAAGAAAAATTCGACAAAAAAAAATTTAAGCTTTAATACTCCCGCTAACATTTTAAATAAAAAGTAACAAATATCTTTTAAAACAAAAAACAATTTTATTTCAAAGTCTAGGAAAACAAAAGAATCTATCCTTTGACGCTATATGATATTGCAGCCATCTTTTAATCTATTAAGGATAATACCAATTTTAGTCAACATAGAACCATGGCTTCGTTGGTCATAAAATAATTAAAATTTCTAAATGTATTAAATTTAAATACAGAATGAATTAAGTGGCCAAACCATCATCAAATTGGCATTCCGCTTGAAAATCGGTTGAGTTTTAACAATGTTATGACAGTTCAAAGTTGCTCAAGCCTCTAACCTAACAACTTTACAAGTAAAAATTTTTTATTAATTTTGACATGATTTTTTACAAGGAAATGAAAGGTCTCAGAATCAAATTTAAAGTGTTGTTTTATACTAATTACGATATAAGAAGTTAATAAAAAGGTATAACTTGAGATTTAAAAATTTAAAAATTTTCGAAATTTCAAAGGGGGGACCCTTACCATAAAAATGAACAAAATTTGAATGCCGAATGAATTAAGAGTCCAAACCATGATCAAAATGACATTCCGCTTGAAAATCGGTTCAGATTTGATCAAGTTATGACAGTTTTAAGTTGGTCTGACTTTGGAGTTGGTCACTTTACAAGTCCAAATTTTTGTTCAATTTCACATGATTTTTTACAAAAAAATGAAAGGTCCCAGAATCAAATTTAAAGTGTTGTGTTATACTAATTACGATATATGGAGTTAATTAGAAGTGATAACTTGAGATCTAAAATTTTGAATTTTCGAAATTTCAAAGGGGGGACCCTTAGCATCGATATCGAATCTTGGTCGAAAATAATTAAATTTTCCAAATGAACAAAATTTGAATGCCGAATGAATTAAGAGTTCAAATCATGATCAAAATGACATTCCGCTTGAAAATCGCTTTAGTGTTGATCAAGTTATGACAGTTTGAAGTTGGTCAGACTTTGGAGTTGGTCACTTTACAAGTCAACATTTTTATCCTATTCTTCACTATTTTTTTTTTCAAAAAAATGAAAGGTCTCAGAATAAAGTTTTCAGTGTAGTTTCATACCATTTTTTTTTGACTATTTTATATATATATTGAATTTGTTGCCCATTAAGCGACAAAAAATATATAGCAACCTTCGCTAGGGTACAATAATAGTATAGGGATTGCAACTTACAAACTGCAGCGAGGTGCGCTGGAAGAGTACACGATAGCTGCATATCGAGGATTCGAAATCAAAGTCCTGCACTGCGTCCAACTCCACAAAGGTGCCGTCGTCCAGGCAACCGCAGATGCGACAACGTAGCTGCAACTCCTCCACTGTCTTCACACACTTTGGCGAATAGTGGGCGTGTTCCTGGGCGGCGAGGGCCGCCTTATAAAGTGCCTCATAATGTTCCAAGCTGCAGAAATGCAAAGTAAAAGTATTTCAAAAACAATATTAGCTGTGAAATGCACAAAAAACATTTATTATTATTCATGAAAACTTTACTCTAATTGATAATTAAGCACTTTCGTTGGCCATGAAGCTGCCGGGGAGTGTGAAAGTCAAGAAAGTTTGACTTGAAAAGTCGAGGAAAAGGACAGAAGACAAAGGTCTTGCCTTAGCTAACTGAACTACTTTCTTTTTCTTTCTTTCTCTGTCTGCCGGTTTGTCGCTTTCTCTGTCTGTCTGTTTGACTGTTGGACGTAAAATGCGAAACTTTTTAATTGACTTTTTCAATTACAGTTTAATTTTGTTGCAAGAGATGTTGGCACTGCCAATTGAAGTTTTCTAATGTGAAGTGCATATAGTGTATAGAAAAGTATGAAAATGCCAAGGGTCAGAAAAAGAGAAAGTCATAGAGAGAAAGAGGGAGATGAGGGCACTCACAGCTAATCTATCATTGTCCGCTGGTCAGAGGACTGTGTGTGTGTGTGTGTGTCTGTGTGCTCTGGCAATTTGCAAAACTTCAGAAACACGCACGGCCATCAGCTTTGAGTCCACACTCGCAGTTGGCTAAAAAGCAACTGGCAGCTAAATCACGAACGTGATGAAGGCAAATATCTAAATTTATTTACAACAAAAATATGGTAAATCAAGAAAGCAAAGAAGTTTTTATACCCTTGTTAAGCGCTGTTATTAATTTTCAAACAATTATTACTATATATCTAATTTATTAGCCATAACATCAAAAAATTTGTATAAGAATGAATAAATTAGCATTATAGTTTTAACTTGTAAGTTTGATTCAAATATTTTAAGAAACAAAAAAGATTTTCATACTAAAACTTTATTTTTGAAAGATTGTTTCTATGACATCTATGTGATATAGTAGTATAGATTTAGTAAAATTTATTAAAATTGTGTACGACAATTTTAGCTACAAGATTTGTGAGATTGCCTAAGATATTTCAAGATGATTTTTATACTAAAGGTTGATGTTCGACATATCGTTTCTATTAGTGATGTAAAAATTTATCGATATATCGAAAAATCGATATTCGCGGAAGCGATTTTCGTGTACTTTATCGAGTTGATTAAATTGATTTTCAAAAAAAAGCAACAACTCACTGGGGATTGCTTATCGTAGTTAATTTGTAGAATTGAGTGTGATCGTAAAATTTTTGTTGAACGACCGTAATAATAAATAAATAATCTACGAAATTGCTGAAGTTTGAATAAAGCATGAAAACGATACAAGAAAAATTAGATTTGTTTAAAGGAACGTGTGTACTTGCGATAACAACTGCGTTTTGAAACGAAAAAAATTTTTTTTTTTTTAAATTCGATATTTTCAACTCGATATAGAATTTTCCGATACATCGACAACGCGATACTTATTTTTGGCGATTTTCTATTTCGATATAAATCTCGATCTATAATTTGGATTTATATCACTAGTTTCTATGATAGCTATAAGATAAAAGTATCCTATATAGACAATTCCGACACATCTACTGCCTGCAGTAAAACGTTGGAACTGCACAATTTTCCAAGAATGATAGACTTTATTGAATAGAAACAGATGAACATACGAACATCGCTATATAGACTTGAATAATTGTAATATTAATTGCTTTATGGCGTCTGTCTTATATGTTTATAGCTTTTCAAATTGCGTAACAAAATTAAAATACCCACTGCAAGTGTATAATAAAAATATATTCAAAAGATGACAACTTACCTTAGATTAATGTCCATGACACGCAATTGGAAAACTCCTGTCAGATGTATAATGTGCGTTCTGAATGTGCTACCTTTATCCTTGAATAGGGGGGAAACTTCAATTAGGTTGAATATCGCATAATAACGTCGACTTGCAGCTGAAATCACAAAAAATTAGCCGTTGAATTCAAGAGTTGGCCATTGAATAATTCAAGAGCACGTCTTCTGGTGAGATAGGATACCGATAGGAGTGAAAATGCCAAATGAATGGCAAGGATTGGGAATTTGGTTCAAAGTAAACATGTTACTATTTATCTTGCAACGAACAAAGCAGAAATGCGAAGCAGGTGAATTGAAGGGAAGGAACACCGAAGTTTGTATGCACTTTGCATATTTATTCAAAACAGTGGTGTGCACAATTATACAAACACCATTAATAATTTTCCATAGAGCTAGACATCGGTTCGGTTCACGAATTGGTTTATATACCCCCTGAACCCAAGGTTTGGGTTCGAACCTTGGTTCAATTTCAAAAAAAAAAAAAATATTTTTATTGTTATACATTTTTCTCTACATTTTGAACTAATTAAATTTTTTTTTTGTGAAGAAATCAAATTTTGACGTTAATTTAAATTTATTTGAAGATTTAAATATGACTTATATTAATCCGAAGTCTCAAATAATTGCGTAATATAAGAAAACCATAAAATTTATGTAATTATTTTTTTTTTCGAGCCGAACCTTTTAGTTTAGAAAGTTGCTCGGTTTAGGTTCGGTTTCGTGAAGTAAATAATTTCAAGGGTTCGGTTCATGATCCGGTTCAGGCAGCTTAAAAACCCGAACCGAACCGGTTCTACGAGGTTCGGTTCAGAACCGGTTTGCAGCCTTGATATAAACACACTATCAAAAATGAATTTAGCTTAGGGCTGAGATATTTGCTTATTAACAACCACTGATCTAGTAGATCGTTCAAAAAGTCCCCGGACTGACACAGCATAGATTATGATTCCTCAAGGAATCCTTGAGGTATGGTCAATTCGTTACGCTGCTGATTGAATATCCAGAAAAAAGTAAGAGAAGTGGCTTAACGGTTGAAGGTAAAACGCTGTCAGCCAACCAGCCGGATGTTAGTGTATGACAAAGGCAATAAAAGAGATACGAGGCACGAGCATAAAACAACAAAAGACCGAAAATGAATGAGCTCTCTCTGCCTGGGATTTAAGGTCGGTATTGGAGGGCAGCTATTGACCGGGTTGGTCGGTTGGTTGGTCGGTTGGTCGGTCGGATGGTGTTTTAGCTGGCAGACCGAATGCCTGAAATTAATCCCAGGCGTGCACTTTTTGGCCGCCTCGCCACCTGCGTCCCCTGGGCCACTTTTCACGCAAGGAACAATGCGGCGGATTTTGTGGCACGGCCGTTGTAGAGTGCAGACGGCGAGTGCGTAGAGATTTTAATTGAATAACTGCCGAGGAATGTCATGTGGGTAAGATGGATTTTCTGTTCTTTCTGATTGCAGCTGCGAGAAACTTGAAACTTATTGCTCACCTGCTTAAAGGACTCTTGAGATTGTGTGTATGTGCTCGGGGTAAATCCTTTTTGCCGTCTTGTATCTTTTATCTTAGCCTTGAGTTCTTCTTCTTCTTCTTTTTACTATATCCCTTTCTCTTCTTCCGTTTTGGTATAAAAATAAAACGACTATTTGGTATATTTTTGTGAAATTATCGTGTGTTGTTTCTATCCACATTCACAATAAGGTTGAGAATATAGAACTAAATGTAATGCCAGCGTTGACTGTCACACACAGTTTGTTGGCTTGGGTTTGAGTGTGGAATTTGTCAAAGCCTGCTTAAGCTCTCATTTACATACACATAGGTACAAGGATGCGGGGCGAAGGGGGAATTACAGGGCATATGATGGGATAACATTACTTATACGCTCATAACCATAGATTGCCACTCGATTTGCCACCTTTTATGCACGTATTCAAATTCCTTTCCCATTTACCATTTGTCTATTGTTGTTTATACCCTGCACCCATGGAAAATGGGGATGCCTTCCCATAATAGTTTGTTGTCAATGTTGGTAACACACAAATGGTATCTAGTTAATTTCTTAAAATGTATCAAAGGGTAATTTCTACGAGTTTGAAACGAGTTTTAAAATAAATTACAAATTGAAAAAAAAAACCGACTCCTAAAAACCTTTTTTTAAAAAACTTTCGAAGGTCAAGTATGGAAATAAAGAAAGTGATCAAAAAAAATGTATTTTTTAAATTTTGATGCAAAATCAAATAAATGGTTAAGCAATGATAAAATTTACATTCCGAAATGAAATCGGTTAAGTTTTGACAAAGTTATGACAGTTTCAAGTTTTTGAAAAGTGCCAAAGTATGGAAAAAATTGACAGTGATGGAAAAAATTTAAATACTATAATTTTAATGCAGAGTCAAATAAGAGGCTAAATAATTATAAAAATTATTGTCTAAAAATAATCTAATAATTTTATTATGAACGAATAAAAACCAAAAAATTATTCAAGATATTTAAGATTTTATATACATTAAAAATGTAGAACAAATTCAAAATAATTCCCCGTCTATTGCGTTGAGTTTACCTAAATAATTTCTTATTCCAAAAATAAATTTTTTAAAGCGAATTAAATCGTGTTAAGTTATCTCTAAGCCTAAACACAGAGTATCTCGTAGTCGTGCACTTGGATGATTCTGCCTGCATGTCTGTGTGTGCGTTTTTGTGTATGACACTTATCACACTTATGTCCCGTTTTGTCCTATTCTGTCTTCTGTCACCTCTGGTTAGGATTTCTGGCATATGGCAGTGACATCGAGAATGGCAGGAAATGCAAAGTACAAATGGATATTGGCCTGGGGTCCAGGGAGCTTCACTCCGGTGAAGCTTGTTCCTCGCTCTGTCACTGATATGCAATATTTATTATGTAAATATTGGCAACAAATCCCGTTAGCCTGTTAGCCGTTAGCCTGTTAGACTGATTGCCATGCCTTGGCTACGAATTTGCCTTTGTAATTGAGGTTGACTGTTGGATCTATGTGGTAAGCTTATCCTTGCATTACAGCATCCTGCACTTAATGCGCCACAGACACTTTTATAATAGCGACGAGTTCACAAAACTGTTTACCTCTCCTTCTTTCCGTGTCATAGTTCAAATTAGCGTTCATTAATTAGTCACTCTGCAGATTGACGTTTAAACTAATGCGTTGCACAGTGGTGCTTTTAAACATTTTAGCTTTGATTAATTCAAATTGAACTTTTGCATGTTGGTTGTGAAAATTTAAGTGTTTTGAAAATTTTTAATGATTTCAGTCAAAAATATATTTATTTAAATTTTAGAATAATTGGTTTCTCATTTTTTAAAAAAAAAAAACTGTTTAAAAATTTAATTTTCTACGTAAGTGAAAAATTTAAGTGAGGAGGAAATTCAAGGCAGTATGAAAAATTTTATAATATTTGTGAGTCCCCATTTGTTAGCTTATAAAATGAAATGACATCAAATAATTATTTTTAAAATTAAAGAAATTCTTTTTATTTTTAATTTATTTTGCACAAATTAATTTTTGGAAAAAAGTTCTTACAGTATTTTTTATGAAAAGAATAATCTGCAAAGTGTCCTTGGTGCAATTAGTTGCTCTTTTTGTTTCCTGCCAATTGAGGGGAGGGGGGAGTAATAACTAGCGCTTGAAGATAATTATCACAGTTTTTGGCGCACAAGTGTCGAAAGTTTTGTCGGAGAAACTTCTCTCAGCTCAGCAACAAATTACGAAATATGCTTGTCTCTCTGTCTACATTAGTGCTACTTCTACTTTGCTTCAGAATTCAGTGCAGCTAATAGATCATTTGCTGCATCATTACGTATACGCCGCGTATGTCGACTGTCGTTTTTTAATCCTTTTGCTGCCTTTCGGCGCCTAAAGATTTTTCGATGTTGTCACGTTCCACAAATCGCAGTGGCATTTTTCTTCTGCTTCTTGCCAGCACGCACTCACAGCCACAAATACATCAATGTCTGCTCTCTTTTCCCCGCCCCCTACCCTTCTCCGCTCTCTCTCCCTCTGTTCTCTGTGCTACACTCAGAAAAAAAATCAAGATTTCCGTACTTAAAAAGGCCTTTTTCAAGAAAAAACCATCTCAAAAGCTGTCTAAGTTCCGAATTTCTAAAGTTGAGAACAAAGATCTTATTTCAAGTTTGGTTTTCGCAAGTACGGAAATCTAAAAATGATATTTTTAGGGGATACTTTAAGTACGTTTTGGGTTTAATTCAAGTCTGAAAAAATTGAAAACATACTACTTTAAGTATACAAAAATCTTGAACTAAACATTGCCATAATTAATTAATTTTAATCTTAAAACATACATTAGTATGTGTACAAAAATTAACCAAAATACCAATATTAATTACCATTAAATAATGGTGAATTTTCTTTAGGAAATGTGGGAATGTGAAGTCAGAATTTTAAATTTAAAATCGATTTATACTTAATTAAAGATTTTTAGTACACAGCAATCTTAAAATATTAAGAACAAAACGGTATAAATTCAAGTACGGTCGTACCTAATTTTAGGATGGCATATTTTTCTGAGTGTACCCGCAGACGCAACCACATTAAATGTGGAGCGGATGAAGCATCGCTTTGGTTGCCGCCAGCAAATCAGTGTCCTTGCCACGTCGTGGCATGCTGGCATTTTATTTCACTTGCTTTCAGGAGCAATGTTCTCACACTCATTCTCCTCCCTTCTCCTCCCTCTCTCTCTTCTGTGCTCTGTCTTCAACCGTGGTCGCTTCATAGTGGGCACTATAATTCTATTATGGCTGTAAAGCAATTTTATTTTGGGCCGCGTCTCGTTTAGCTTTCACTTTCACATCTGCGCTGCCATTTTCATTTTCATTTCGCATTTTTACGCTTTGTGTCAGTCTCTTTCCCCCATCTCTCTCTGTCTCTCTTTCTCGCTCTCCCTCTTAGTCATTTCCATTACCCAACGAAGCTGTCATCATCAAATTACGCTCGGCTTTTGTCTTGGAGTTTGGCTTTAATGTGCAGCACAAAAGCGGCTTCTGCCTTTTACTTATTTTTTTTTTTTAGCCCGGTAAAGCTTAAGTTAAAAAGGGGATTATAAGCTTGTGGCCTTACACGTAGCAGATAGAATGAGGCGTGGCAGGCACAAAAATATTTTCTAGTGAAACAGCTTGTAATTAATTCGTTTATTTAAACAGTGACTCTAACGATTATATTTCTTAAACAAAAAACTGTAAAATATTTAAAATGTATTGATATTTATTTTAAAAATTTTAAATTATTTTTATATTAAATTTTACTGTGAACGGCAGCTCACGCTAAAAATCACCCAAAATCTAATATTTAGCTAATACTTTTTTTAAACTATAAAAGTTAGGATTAAAATTAAACTCTACAATCGTTGTTCAACATTAACATGACCGCCTTTTACTCCCTGCTCTCTATAACTATTATAATACTACTACTACCATCAAATATTTTTAGAAAAATAAAATTCAATTTAATTTAAATTAAATATTTGTTTTACGAAATAAGATTTTCATTTTGCGTATAATAATTAAAAAATAAAATGAATATTTTTAATATAAATTGAACATGCAAATGTATCTTTTTACATAACTCGCCATAGAAATTAAAATATTGGTGCCACTTTCTCATTTTTCCAGATTTTATTTTTCTGAAGTTTGTTATTTTTTTATGTCATAACTCTAATTTTTGATAACTCTAGATCGAATTAATTACAATCATATATTATGTAAGCATTTTAGTTTACAAGTACAGGGTCTCATACAGTCAGGCTCACCAGACTGTAACCTATTCTCGTTAGCTCTGTGCCTATGCAGCTGTTGTATTTGTTGTTATTAGGCACGTTGTTATTGTTGTTGGTTTTATATCAGTTGGCCAAATTAAATTCAACTCGCCAACCCCTTTGGTTATCTATCAGCAATTATCTTAACTGATAGCATGGACTCTGATCTCTTGCCGCGCCTCTCTCTTTAGCATGCTCTTTAACACTCTTTCTCTTTCGCTCTTTGCAAATCCGAAAAAATCACACATACGTCGCGTCGATCGGCCATGGGGAAAAATAAAAAACAGTAGTCAAAACAGCCGACAGTCGTTGTCCGAACGCGTGCGAAGGCGGAGAGCTCGGCAGGCATTTAAAGAATTGCTTGAATTAAGTCGTTGACTGTCGTGTTTGAATGGAAAACATTCTCAGTATTGAATTGAAGATCATCTACACGGATATTATCGAGAGCTGCTGACATGGCCAGGGCATTGGATGATCGGGCACGAGATGCAATCGTCAGCAGTCTGCACAATGATGTCCTTGCACTCAAGGAACTGGTTCAGAATCGGGAGAGCGAGCTGGTTAAATTGCATCGGGAAATACACAAGCTGAAGGTGAGAACGAAAGCAGAAGGAGAGGAAACGGTAGAAGAAGGGATTTGGTTAGGATTAGGTAACCTATAGACAACTTTTGACAGAAGGCAGAGCTCGAACTTCACTGATCAAAACTAATATTTGTTCCTATTTAGATGAAATTGTTTAGTTTGGTGAGAAAAATATTAATTAGACCTTTTGCCTAAGAATTCAAAAAATTTTAAATAAGTCAAAACATTTTAAAGCACTGATAAAAATATGTATTTGGTTCTCGATCCATTTTTTATTTGGCATTTTTTAATTTTGTGAGAGGAAAATTAATATTTTATTCCTGTTGTTTAACAATTTAAATTTTTTTAATTTAGATCAAACATTTTGATTGTTGGATAAAGTTATTACACTTTTTTAGTTAATGATGACCAATTAAACAAATTAATTTATAAAATTTAATTAAAAATTTTTTCATGTATTTTCTTAACCAATTTTCTATACTTAACAAATTTATTTTTAAATTGTTTTATAATTAATTTTCTTGATTTTAGTAATCAGTCTTTTTTGTCAATGTATTAGCTTAAGACTAGAAAAGTTTAAGGCAAAACAAACCAAGAAAATACTAGTTATCTTTTAGAAAGGGCAGGTATTATAATAGATAAAGTCTTCTGAGAAAAACTTAAGCAAGACACCTTGGAGATGCTACATTATTATTGAGACTATTAAAATAAAATAATCAAATACGAATAACTTTTGGAATAGCTTGAGGCAAGATGTTAAGTTTTTTTTTTTTTGCAAAGTTATATTAAAGGAATAATTGAAATTCATTAATTTGAATTTAACTTATAGAACTACTCGGTAGTGTATAAGAGTAACTCTTTTAGGAAAACTTAAGAATAGAAATTATGGGCAAAGTTGAGATATCTACAAATTACTCCAACCAGTTTAAAGGGTGTAAGGGTTTCAGTCACAAAAGAACTTTTTAAAATCTTAGGTCTAAGATTTACTCTTCTGGAAACAGCTTAAGAAATATAACGATAAATTGCTAGAAAATGTTGGAAGCTACTGGAAAAGTATTGTAATATTTTTTGGGAATTTTCTAGTATAGAAATTCATGAATTATTTGAACCGGTTACAGCTGTTTGGATGTCATTGTTTAATGCTTCGTTTGTTTGTTTTGTTTGTTTATTGTTGTCGCGCCACAGATAAGCAACAGCAAAAGTAACAATTGCCCTACGTTTTTCGACTAATTCGTATTCGTATTCGTTTGCGTATTCGCTTTTGTAGTGTGCAGATACACACACAGATACAGAAACAGAACGCAAAGTATCTGAAAAGCGCGCACACAAACGTATCAATTGCGTCGCACGTCGTTATCTCTGGGAGGGCAACAGCAGCCGCGGCTCAGCACAGATATCAGATACTAAATAATAGACAGTAGACAACAGAAAGCAGTAGATACTACTATAAGATACCCCTGCCCTATGCCCTAGTGACAACCCCTGCTTTCCATGTTGGAATTATCTATCGCGGTTTTGTGGCTGACATTCAGTTAGTTTGTATCTTTGTATCTTTGTATCTGGGCCTCAAGTCGAGTGCCTTATAATAAGTTTGTACTTGAACATCATTTGGCATTGTTCAGTTCCCCCCCTTCAGTCTCTTTCAGTTCCCCGCCCCGGCATGTGTATATTTAAATTGTAAAGCATTTTTATTGAGCCAAGCGATTAGCACTTTTTGGTGAGATTTTCGTGGCGCACTTTAATGGCCCAAAGAGCACAAATTACGAGCCGTGTTTGCAGAGAGCGAGAGAGAGAGAGAGAGCACTCTCAGATTTAGATACAAATGTATCTTTGGATTCGCAGCTCTGCATCGCTAATTGCCGGATCAGCTTCGTCTTTAACTTCATCTCCAACTGAGAGTCAACTTCTTCTTCCCACAGTCGTAGTCAGTATTTGCTTTATGTAAATAAATACAATGTTATTCTATAATTTTCACTGGACAGCACACGCGCTTCAGAAGAGAACAACATAGACTTGATATATGTGACTCGACTAAAAGATACCCTGCTTATGGAATCACAATACATACATATTAAAGCTCGTCATGTTTATATGATGACTGTGTTTTATTCAGTTCTTTAGGAATGAAATACGTCATATTAGAAAAAAAACCTAAATAAAATTAAAAATTCATTGTTTTGCGTTAAAGTTTAAATTGTATTAAGAATCTATTGAATTGAAAAATTTGATTTTTTTCGTATTTATTATTTAAGTTGTATAATTTAAAATAAAAAAAAATGTTTTCGGTTTCGTAATTTCCATATCATTTTTTTCTAAGCAGTGTAATTTTACTCTATATATTTATTTAATTGATAAATACCTTTAACTACACTTAATTAATTTAGATACATAAATATGAGGTCGTAGAAATTTCATTATATAGATTTTTAATTTTAAAAAATTAAAAAAAATTGCAAAAAAAATTCAAAGACCATTTTCTTAATTTAAAATAAAAAAGTTCTAAATACAATAAATATTATTTAGGTGAAGGAATAATTAATAGATTTATAAATTAGTTTTTACGAATAATACAGCTTTTTAAAATTGGTATATTATTTGAGTGATGACCATAAATGTAATTACACCTTTAATAAAATCGAAGAAACATAATTTTTTAGTAATTTTTTAGTTAATTTATTGAATTTTTTAAGTATTTAAATTCATTTAATAATATTTGAATTTATTTTACAGTTATTAAGAAGTCTTTTAATTAAGCTTATAAGTTCTTAAGTATTTTCCACAGTTTGCTGTATACGCCAATTAGAACTACCTTTCTGTTTATTTTAAGTACAGGGCACGCGAGTAACAAGAGTACACAGACCGTTTTTGAATTGCTAATTTCTATGTAAATAATTTAGAAGACAAATAAGCACAGTCGAGGGAGGCCAAGGGGATAATCACAACTGGGGCCTGAAACTAAGAAGTTTGCCACACTGTGCACTGTGATATTTGGCTTATCTTATTTGCCCGATGAGTCGACTAAAGTCGTGCTCGTATATGGATTTCGGTGTTTTATCTTTACGCTTTTTTTGGTTTTTGGGTCACTTTTTGCATGCTACTTATTTACGAGCAAAAAGTGTGATAAGATGACACGCACAAACTATTCTTGGCCCATTTAAACGGCTTTTGAAGGTCACTTAGTTGGAAAGAGTGTAGAGAGGTTGTTCATGCTATGAGGAAAGGGAAGCAGAAGCACGTGAGGGGTCATTGGCTGGGTGAGATGTTTTAAATTGCGTTTCCATGTGACGCTCAATTGACACCGAATTAATTGAACGACGCCTTTCAATTGACGTTTCTCCGACTGCAGAGTGTGCTGCAGCAGACAACGAATCAGCTGAGCGTCTCCAGCAAACAGCAGACCGGCAAAACGAAGCTCTATCCGCTGCCGGAGCAGTGCGGCGAGGTGACCAGCAGTCATCAGAGGAATCCGCATGTCTGCAGCTCTTGTGGCATGGTCATGCCGGGCAGTCCCGAGTTCACACTGGAGTCACTCTCCCTGGGATCACCCACAACCACTAGAACGTTGACGACAGCAACTCCGACTCCGACTCCAACCTCAACATCATCTCCATCGCCATCTCCATCGCCAACTCCAGCTCCAACTCAGGCCGAGCTGAGACCCAAGCCTCTCTCGGCGGCCATCAAGAAACAAGGCGTCTCCGCCGAGAGCTGTGTGCAATCCATGCAGCAATCCTACACAGCTCCAATACCCAAATACGAGAAGGATTTCAGGTGAGCATATATACATTCTCAATATTAATGCACTCAGAAACGAAACCTCTACTCAATAACTTTTTTCTGAACCACAATTTATTACTATTTTTTTAAATTAAAAAATTTTTTTTAACCTTTAGAGTTTTTCCTAATATTAATAAGAAAAAGGGTTAGAAACATTATTTTAGGAACATTATCCCATTGATTAAATCAAGTCTTTTTTTAATAATGTAACATAATCGTTTTTCACACAGTTTAATTTAAAAAAATTAAAATTTTAATTAATGTTATAACTCTTATATTAAAAAAAATGTTTTCTGATATATAAGAAAATTTTCTAACTATTTTGCCGATTTTAAAATTAAAGACTAATTTCTAAATAAACACAACTAAGTACTATATCTAATTATTATAGCGATTTTTATAGCGAAATAAAAGACTATTTACTTAATTCTGTGAAATATTTTTATCTCAGTGTACAACTGTTGATATTTTAATGCCAAGCAACAAATCTATAATATCAACATAGTAATGAATTTCTGCATAAAATTTAGAAAAGATTAAATAGCCAAATCACTTTATTTTTAGAAATAAATTCTTTTTTTTTATCCATTTTTCAAAAAGAATATTTCTAAAATTAACATATTAGTGTAATATATTCAAAGTCTATTTGATTTATTGGAAATTTTTTTTAAATATTTACCGACTCCAAAAAAAAATATAAATTTTTTATTTACCGTTTTTTTTCTAAGTGCACAATTATTATTTTAAACTTTTATGGCTTTTTTTTTTAATTATAGACAAATTTCTTAGTTGAAATTATTTTTTTTTTGAATGCTTAACTTTTGTTTGAAGCTATTTCAAAAATAAAAACATATTACAAAATTGAGTAAAATATTTTTTTATTTGCAAAAATTTTACCTCGATTTAAAAAGACAAATTTCGGAAGTGAACGTTATATTTTATCTAGCTGCACACCTATTACTCTTAACCAAAATAGTGATCTTAACATTTCAGAAAAAATTCATGCTAAAAAGTTTTTCTTCAAGAGCATAGCTATTATTTTTTTTACTATTATGGCGATTTTAAAATTATAGACAAATTCCTATTTTAAAATAATTTGAAATTAGTGAGTTAAGTGAAATATTTATTTTAAAGCACAAAAATAATTCTAGAATGTTTCGTGCTATAATTTTTCTGAGTGTACAACTTTTGCCATTTCAGTGCCAAGCAACAGATCAAAGACGCCATTATGGACAATGACTTTCTGAAGAACATCGATGCCTCGCAGGTGCGTGAGCTGGTGGACTCCATGTACTCGAGGAGCATCGAGGCGGGCGAGTTTGTAGTGCGCGAGGGGGAGGTGGGCGCCCATTTGTATGTGTCTGCAGCTGGAGAATTTGCAGTGATGCAGAATGGCAAAGTGCTGGACAAGATGGGACCGGGCAAGGCATTCGGTGAGCTGGCAATACTCTACAATTGCACCAGGACGGCATCGATAAGCGTGTTGAGTGAGGCACGGGTTTGGGTGCTCGACCGTCGTGTGTTCCAGCAGATAATGATGCGAACCGGTTTGCAGCGCATTGAGAATAGTGTGAATTTCCTGCGATCGGTGCCATTGTTGAGAAATCTGAGCGAGGAGCTGCTGGCCAAGATTGCCGATGTCTTGGAGCTGGAATTCTATGCGGCGGGCACGTATATCATACGCCAGGGAACGGCCGGCGACAGTTTCTTTCTCATCTCGCAGGGACAGGTGCGAGTGACACAGAAACTGACACCCGCCTCACTGGAGGAAACCGAGTTGCGTACTCTCAACCGGGGGGATTACTTTGGCGAACAGGCGCTGATCAATGAGGATAAGAGAACAGCCAACATAATTGCTCTGTCACCAGGCGTGGAATGTCTCAGTCTGGATCGGGACTCGTTTAAGCGCCTAATCGGCGATCTGTGTGAGCTGAAGGAGAAGGATTATGGCGATGAGAGTCGCATGTTGGCCATGAAACAGGCGGCTCAGTGTGAGCAGTCCTTTGGCGCCCAGGCTCAGCAGGAGTATCCCGATCTAAAGCTCACCGATCTGGAGGTGATAAGCACTCTGGGAATTGGTGGATTTGGACGTGTGGAGCTGGTCAAGGCGCATCATCAGGGCAGGGAAGAAACCTTTGCCCTAAAGTGCTTAAAGAAGCGACACATTGTCGACACCAAACAGGAGGATCACATCTACAGCGAAAGGACCATTATGCTCAGCTCCAATTCTCCCTTCATCTGTCGTCTCTTTCGCACTTTTCGGGACGAGAAGTACGTCTATATGCTGCTCGAGGCCTGCATGGGCGGTGAGATCTGGACCATGCTGCGGGATCGTGGCTCCTTTGAGGATAATGCGGCCCAGTTCATCATTGGCTGTGTCCTGCAGGCCTTTGAGTATCTACATGCACGTGGCATTATCTATCGTGATCTGAAGCCCGAGAATCTCATGCTGGATGAACGTGGCTATGTGAAACTCGTGGACTTTGGATTCGCCAAGTACATTGGCAATAGCGCCAAGACATGGACTTTTTGTGGCACTCCCGAGTACGTGGCACCCGAAATCATCCTCAACAAGGGACACGATCGGGCTGTGGATTACTGGGCACTCGGCATACTCATTCACGAGCTGCTCAATGGCACGTAAGTCATCTGTATTCAGAAACCCAATTTTCGAGTATTTTCTTTGACATAGTGGATATATGATATAGTGGACCGATTTAAACCAACTTCGGTAAGGATGTGTAAGACTAACTTAAATGAATATTCTATAAGTTTGGTTACGATATCTCATAAAACTAACAAGTTTTTCATACTAAGACTTGATTTTTGCCCGATCGGTCCTATGACAGCTATATGATATAGTGGTCCGATTTGAACCAACTTTGGACAGGATATATAAAACCAAGTTTTATGTATATTCTATCAGTTTGGTTACGATATCTCATTAAACAAAAAAGTTGTCCATACTGAGACTTGATTTTCACTCGATCGGTCAAATGACAGCTATATGATATAGTGGTCCGATTTGAACCAACTTTAAACAGGATATATAAAACCAAGTCATATGCTTATTGTATCAGTTTGGTTACAATATCTCATTAAACAAAAAAGTTTTTCATTCTGAAACTTGTTTTTCGACCGATTGTTCCTATGGGCGCTATATGATATAGTGGTCCGATTCAAAAAAGGAACAAACTTGACCTGCCTGCAAGATAGAGGAATCTACATATCAAATTTTGTGTCGCTAGCTTTTAAATTGGTCTTATAATTTGGATATGAAATTTTTTTTTTCGATTTTTGGGCGATAAAGGGGGCGTGGCCGAATTTTAAAAACAAACTTGATCTGCTTGCAATATAGAGGAACCTACATACCAAGTTTGGGGTCTCTAGCTCTTATAGTCTTCGAGATCTAGGTGTTCATACAGACAGACAGACATACGGACAGACGGACATTGCTATATCGACTCGGCTGTTGATGCTGATCAAGAATATATATACTTTATAGGGTCTGCCATGCCTCCTTCTGCCTGTTACGCACATATTCGTTAAAACAAACCTAATAGATCTCTGTACTTTTTTTAAGTACGGGGTCTAAAAATATTATATTTTTTCTTTGGCAATTGGTGCAAATATGAAAATTGTCAGAATGGAGAGAAAAAGAAAAAAACTGATAAAGATAGAGGGAGAAAGAGAGAGATTTAGACTCCAATATAGAAATTACTTTTTGACAACATTTTGCGACTGAATTTCACTGAATTCCTCAGAAGACTGACAGAGTCGACATTTTACTTGGTGCGAAGAAGCAAATTTTTAAACGATTATCGGAATCGCATACATTATTTGGTACTTGCTATATTTATAAATATTTGTAGTCGTTTCTACCACCAGAAACACTCAAGAATGCAGCCAGAGCTCAATTAAATTTCGCTTTGATTAAATGTTAGTTTATGTCCAATCGTTAAGGAATTAAAAAAAAAAGAAAGTTATTTTAAGTAAAGTTAATTTAAAGTTGCTCAATTAATTCGATTGTTTGATTTAAAAGGCTACTTGGTCTTCTGCTTTGGGCTGTGAAATGATCAGTCAGTCAGTGAGTGAGTCAGGACAAAGAGTTTTATGTGTATAGATTTGGGGTTTGCACGCCTGTAACACAAATTTGTTTTTTTTTTTTGTTTTGAACTCAATGTACTCCAGTTCCTGGAGTATAAGAACACTTATCATTATTTTCCACATATATTTTCTGTTTGCTTGCACTTATTTCTGTTTAAAACAAGGTCGAAGATTATTTTAGTTAAGCAGAGAAAACTCACATAAATAAATTTACATTTAAAATTATATCAATGTGATTTCTAACTGCTCTAGTTTATTCTAAATTGGCCAAAATATTTTGTTTTGTTGAATATTCATGAATTTAATGTTTTTTTTTACAGTCCGCCGTTTAATGCTCCGGATCCCATGCAGACGTACAATCTTATACTGAAAGGCATCGATATGATCAGCTTTCCGAAACATACATCCCGCTGGGCTGTGCAGCTTATAAAGCGTTTATGTCGAGATGTTCCCTCCGAGCGACTGGGCTACCAAACAGGCGGCATTCAGGACATCAAGAAGCACAAGTGAGTAGAGTGACTGGGAGAAGAATTCTTTTTCAATATAAAGTTTCTACAACTAATCCATTATACTTTAGATGGTTTCAGGGCTTCGACTGGGATGGTCTGTCCAGTCAGCTGTTGATTCCTCCCTTTGTGCGTCCCATTGCACATCCCACAGATGTGAGATACTTTGATCGATTCCCCTGCGATCTCAGCGAGCCGCCGGACGAGCTATCCGGCTGGGATGCGGACTTTTAGTAGTAGGCGTTGTTATTATTGTTGTTGCACTACTTGACTTTATGCAATAATTAGGTTACCTCTTACGAATTCCGAATATTTTTGTAAGATTTACAAAAAAAATAAAATAAAAACAAAAAAATTTAATAATTATATTTCAAGAAATTTAAATAAGTATGGCATAAATTAAGAATAAATTAGAAAAAATTAACTACACAAGTACACAAAATAGGAAAATCAAGTAAAAAAAATATATCGACTACAATTAATAGGCAAAATCTATTTCCTCGATATTAGGAAATTTAGCTTTGATTTCTCTGTTTGTGCTTAAATTTTCTTTCAAATAGTCTATAAATATCAAACTGTTTGTCCTGACTGACTGACTGATATTTGTGTAGCCCAAACGCTAAGACCAAAATATTAAATAATGGTAGATAAAATAAATTTAAATATAGTTGCTTTTATTCGATTATATATGTTTTTTCTAATTTTAATTTCTTTCTATCATTATTCCTAATTTGATTGTTTATAATTTAAATGCTTTGCTTTGTTTTCTATTGTGAGTATTGTTTCTTAATTTTTTGTATTTTATAGAACTTTATGCAGTAAATTAAATTAATTTAGTACAAATTTAAGGGAAGAAAAATACGATTTTTATTCGTATCTAATGCGACTATCATCGATATTTGTGCCGGCTGCCAAAAGGCGACACATATTCCGACAACGATCAATCAGAGGATTATAGACGACCTCACAGCCGGGCGTGGGCTCTGCGGAGAGTTTGAGTTTATCGGGCAGATGCTTGAAGAATTCGGCGTAAGTCCGTTTTGGCTCTCTTCCCCGACGAATCTTACACTGTTGGCAATTGCAATTGGCCTCACGGTATTCATAGAAAGCATAACGGGCCCGATAGGCTGCACCCATGAGGGTTACGTGGGGACCATCATGGGTATATACGGGTGCATTAAAGACATCGGCGACAATTTGCACAATTTGCTGATTATTCGAATCATTTCCCAGGGCAATAATTTTGGTGTCTGGTTGAATTTTAAAACCAGCATCGATGGCAACCACACGTCGATGCATTATTTGACCCTCGATGACAGCGCGAGCTTCGGTTTCAATATCTTCAAATTGTTGCCTGCCTTTAGAGCCTCCATGGACATTTCATCGATGTGATTGTCCCAACGGAGCGTGCCCTTGGCCTCAGGAGTATACTCCATTTCATCGAAACGCACCTCAATATTTCCTCCATTTCCCATTGGAGTTGCGGAGAGTTTTTCATTGAAAAGTGTCCAGTTGCCATGGGCAATCTCATTACAGATGGATTCTCGCACTTTAGATCCGTTGCGGAATACAACTAATCCAATAAATTCATCGGGATTTGTTGGATGAATTTTGACAAATCCATCGTCCAACTGGGGTCGTCCTTTGTAGCTCATCAGGAGTTTATCCGTTGTCGATAACAATAAGACCAGAACATTTTGCTGAAGATTCAAGCCGGAAATCGTGGATGGACCGCTTCCAGTGGCACTGACCACCATACAATCGGAACGAAAGTTCCAGCGTTTCACAAAATAATCGGCAATGCGTCCCTGAAGTCGATTCGTGGCAATGGGATTCATAAGACGCTGCTTTAAGTTCGGAGCACACGCAGCTAGACAATGCTTGGACCAGTTCTTGCTCTCAATATCCAGAAGATTCATTCCCGAGCCATCAGAGTAATCAATCGAGCCGATGCTGCCCACAAGTATCGATGACAGGAAGCTACTCATCAGAGAAATGCGAACTGTGCGTTCATATTGCTCCGGAAACTCCTCGTAGAGCTTTTATAAGAAACAGAAACGTAACAATTATAATTTATGTAAAAAAATAAATAAATAAAATAATAATTAAATAATAATCTTTATTCGAAACATGAAAATGGAAGAAGTGGTCGATCAATCGGAAAATACTATAATGCCGACAGGTGGAGTTTTCAAAAATAAACCTTTTAATTTAAAAACTTAATTGTATTTACAAAATAGAACAAAAATTAAAACATTCAAGAAAATGAGTGTATTTAACTCAATATATCGTTTAAAATATGTATAATATTATCAAATCGATGTATTTTAACACCACCAAAATAAGTTTTGTTTACTTTTTTCTCTTATACAAAAAATTAAGTTTATATTCTAAAAATATCATAACGTGTAAATTACTATTTTAAGAATTACAATTTTAAAAACAAAATTTGTTATAATAAAAATTTAAAATAAAAGTTAATCTATGGGTAATAATAAATAATTAACATTTAATTTCCTAATTGAGTTACCCAAAAAATAAAGATATATTTAATTTGTGTGATAAAAACTAAAATAGAAAGTTTATCCTGTTTCCTGAATACCCCTAACCAACAACAGTATAAATAACGCTTTCCCATTATTACCAAAAGTATCGATGTTTTTTTTTACATGCCTACCTTGCGTATCTGTGGACCCGTCAATCTTCCAAAGCACTTGGATCCCGTGATTTTGACCATTGTCATGGCCCCTCCCACATCGTCCTCCATTTCGTAGCACTGCTTTATGGAGGATCTCACCACCCAGCTGGGAGTCGAGACCTGCTCAAAGGCAGCGTTGTTAAGTTGTTCGTGGAGGCGACTCAACGGATTCAGGCCACAGAGGCGACGAAAGCCTGTGTCCGTCCAGAAAACGGTTCCGTAATGATGGGCTGCACCTCCGATAGTAACCACCCTGTGCAGATTGGCACCCTGTGATGCCAGACAGTTGAGAAGAACATCCAATGCCTTGACATACATCACAGTATTCACTTGAAATTCGTCGGGTTTTGCATCCTTGCTGACTCCTAATATAGTTTCATATTCCGGCAGATCTACATCATATCGCACCACAGCCGTAAATGTCACCTGCAATTCGGCATCTAATAATATAGCCTCCAGACGCTCGACGCCCAAGTGGAGACCCAAGTAAAGGTTCTTGCTGTGATCTGCTGCCGGTCTGTGACACATTTCTCTGGATCCATGGACAAAATTTCAATGAAATCGAAAAACTTTTAAATTTAAATCTGCTTAAATTATTTTGACATTTCCTTCTTCAATTACAACACAGTTGCTTCTCGATTCATTTTTGAGACCACAATCTGAGTTTTTGAGCTTTTTATTCGAAAAAACCACCAAGCAGGATGCCATATTGGCAGGATTCGGTTTCGATGGTAAGGGTCCCCCCTTGTGATTTTCGAAAATTCAATTAATAAATTAATAAATTCCTTATGTCATAAATAGTGTAAAACAACACTTTTAACTTGATTCTGAAACCTTTAAATTTGTTGTAAAAAATCATGCTAAATTGTACAAAAATTTGGACTTGTAAAGTTGCTAGATCTAAAGTCTGACCAACTTTGAACTGTCATAACTTTGCCAAAACACCATCGATTTTCAATCGGAATGTCATTTTGATTATGAACTGTCCTCTTTTTTCATTCTGCATTCAAGTTTTTTTCCTTTAAAATTTTTTTATTTTTTTCAACAAAAGATGCATTCGGTTTCGATTGTAAGGGTCCCCCCTTGTGATTTTCGAAAATTCAAAATTTTAAATCTTAAGATTTCAGTTTTAATAAATTCCTTATATCATAAATAGTGTAAGTCAACACTTTAAACTTGATTCTGAAACCTTTAAATTTTTTGTAAAAAATCATGCTAAATTGTACAAAAATTTGGACTTGTAAAGTTGCTAGATACAAAGTCTGACCAACTTCAAACAATCATAACTTTGCCAAAACACCACCGATTTTCAATCGGAATGTCATTTTAATTATGAATTGTCCTCTTTCTTCATTCTGCATTCAAGTTTTTTTCCTTTAGAAAATTAAATTTTTTTCAACGAAAATTGGATTCGGTTCCGATTGTGATTTTCGAAAATTCAAAATATTAAATCTCAAGATTTCACTTTTAATCAACTCCCTATATCGTAATTAGTATAAGACAACACTTTAAACTTGATTCTGAGACCTTTAATTTTTTTGTAAAAAATCATGTGAAATTGAACAAAAATTTTAACTTGTAAAGTTGCTAGATCTAAAGTCTGACCAATTGAACTGTCATAACTTTTGAAAAACTGTTCTGATTTTCAATCGTAATGTCATTTTGATCGAAATTTGGTCTCTAAATTCATGCTGCACTTAAATTTAATTAATGTTGTTGAAATAATTTTTCTTCGTCATTTTAAAATTTTTTAAAATGGGATTTGTTGTTCCGGTATTGATATTAATGAACCGAAAGAAAAAAACTAAAATAGACTTTTTTTTTTGTTAAAGTTGTTTCTGCAATTGATCGAATTGATTCCCTGATTTCTGTATCTACTTTTTATTCCGTATTTTATTATGTTTATTAACGTTTTTAAATATATAGCTTATTTTTTCTGTTTTTAATCGTTATACCATGGTTAATAGAATAAATTCAATTAACATGTGAATCGTGTACTAAGGCGTCTGAGATCGTCTCTGTTCCGTGATCTTGAACTGCAGTAGGACGACCAAGTAGGTGGCCATAAAGGAAATATTAGTGGTGATAAGTTCGCGATTGATGTTGGCATATCCATCGAGATTCATGATAGGGGGATTCTTGTTGATGGCAACCAGAAGCATGTCCACCTCCTTCTGTGTAGCCGTATCCACAGCCGTGAGATTGATGTTGAGCAACTTTGTCTGAAAGTCAAGGCCCACCTTGCGGGATGCATAATGAGCCTCATTGCAGATGATGTACAGTAAACACATGCAGTAGAAAACGATGACAAAAAGTCCCACTTCCTTGTAGGTGGCGCCATGATCAATAATCTCACTGATGCTGCCATAAGTGGCAATGATGCTGGTGAAGAAAATGACCAGACAATACATGCCATACATGTTGGAGTAAGCACGTCCCAATTGCTGCATCATGTGACTGAGATCGACCCACAAATGACGATATTCGGTCAACTTCTGGGCAGGTTTGCCATCGCGAAGTGTTTGCTGTAGTGCATCGGATAAAGCACGACTTGCAGTGCCAAAGGCATTGCAATTAATATACCACAAGCTGCAAAAGCAATTCAACATGGCAATAATGGGATAATAGGCAAAAGTGTACCACAAACTAAAGTCGGGCTGAAGAAAATACTGAGAGAGATTGATGGCTATGCTGAGCAACCAGGAGAAGATGCACAGTGCATACGTCAGCACATAGAGATTGGGAAATACAATTGAAGAGCCTGTCGTCTTGTAGAATTTATACTGATAGTTGGTCCACATGTTCTTAAAGATGGCAACCTGAATGACAGTAGTAAATTAAGTAAATTTAAATTAGAAAATAGATTGAAGCGTAAACAAAAACCAAAGTAAAAGCGCTACAGTGTAGGTGCTCGACTATTAAATACCCAGTACTATTATCTTTGCAATTCAAATATTACAAATTAAATGTAAATAAAATAAGTACATAAATAACTACAAAAATATAACAAAATCAATATTTTAAGTGAAAAATCGCGTTTTGAATTTTGTTTGTATTTATTTTATTTTTTGGAAAACTTAAAGAGAAGTAAAAATTGTAGAAAATAAATAAACATTTTGCACTTAACTTTTTATATCAGATTATTTAAAATGAACGAAAATAATAAATTTAATGAATAATACCAATATTAATTGATTGAAAAGTAAAAAAAAATTATTTTAAATAATGTTGCTTATTACTAAAAAATAAAAATAAATAAAATAAGAAATTTAATGAATTTTACCAAGTAAAAAGATAGAAGGTAGGATTAATATGATTAAAAAATGATATTAAACGCAAAAGGAATTCATAGGAGTCTTATTTTCATAGGGTCAGTCCGACATTATCACAAACTCATTAGTCTGTTTTCCCTTTAATAACTGGGCTAAAAAGCTGACCTTCTTAACCCTTTAATGACTGAACTTAATAAATACCTGAGGTCCGTGTCGCCAGCTGGCAACGGGCAGGAGAAAGTTGGTGAAGAGCAAACTGATAAAGATGACATTGTAGATGGCCTCGTCGAAGCGCTTGTCGGGACTTGTGATGAACTTCTTGACCCGCTCTCGCAGCACCAGGACGACAACCGTCGTCTGGCAGCTGTAGGTGAAAATGGCCCACATCACCTGCTTCGAGGTCCAAGAATACTCAGTGCGTGGCAAGTTCTTGATGGGTGGATTCCTGTGTATGGGCATTACGCCCATGATTTGAAACAACACAAGCAGACTCTTGGTGGTGTTGTAGAAAGCATCGTGCTTGTCCAGCTCCAGTGGATCATCCACTGTGTCCGGTTTACGCACATACACATCATCCATGGCCTGTCCACCCTCCAGGATCTTTAGTTTTTCACGATATCGCACCTCATCCTCTAGAAATTGTCGTTGATTGGGATTCAATTTGGGTGCCACCTTAGCGCCACCTGGCGGCGTCAGACCGCGGCTAACCGCCCAGAATGACATGACGAGCACAATAGAAGAATATAGAGAGAGACCAAGCCTAAAGGCTTTTATAAGGCCGCTTCTGCTATTGACTTTTGATTGAAAAGCAAACAAAAGTGCGGAACCGCCTCTGGGCGTACCTCTATTTGCTTGATGTCCATTAAATATGGCCAGGTTCGTATATATGAGAATCTGCTTCTTTCTCTGACTCTGACTCTGTCCTGCACTGAGAGAAAAAGTCGTACTAAAAAAAAGTTCCACAATGGTGCAATACTTGAAAAATCGAATACTTGATTTTCGCAATAGAGATTTTCCCAATTTTATCAAAAACTTCAAACTGCTACAAATTTGACAAATCTTACCCGATTTCCTTGCAGAATATAAATTGTATCATTATATATTTACTAGTTTTCTGCACTAAAATTGAATAATCCACTTTTTTCCAACAGTGTCAATTTTTCCATATTTTACCCTGACACTTAAAAAAAATGTTTTTAAGAACACTCAATTTTTATACCTCATTGTATTAAAATTTTAAACTGTTTCTTAATATAAGTTCCAGTTAATTAAAATGAGCATAAAAAAAAATTTGTATATAGTAATTGTTTATCCTTTTAGTTTTTGAATTCAAATTTTTAAGTATTTGTAATCCTGAATAATTGAGACTGAAATTCAAAGTATCATTTAAGTCAGTCTTTCTTTAGAAAAATAATATTATTTAAATTATTATAATTATATATCTATAAAAAAAAATTAATGAAGTAATTCTAATTAAAGTGCGAATTTTTTAATTTTAGCGAAATGATCGAAAAAATAATTATTTTTTCAGAAGTTGGATTTTTTACATGAGAAAGTACTTTTTTAAAAAAATGTGCCAACGAAAAATTCACAAAAAGGAGTCGATATGCACTTGATTATTTCGCACTGTGTGGACTCGATTTGTTGTGGTCATTTGCCCCTTTAACCCCGCCTCTTCCTCTCACAATCGCTGAAAATGTTTTGCTGACAAAGATACGAACGGGTGACCAACTGATGCGATGCCATGCGATGTCAGTGGACGGGGGAAAGGGACAAAAGGACACGGCGTGAATATGGCTCCACCTCCACATCAGACTTGGCTTGTGGCTGGACACCACAACGGACCGAAGGACACGAGGACAAGAGGACAGCTGGACGGAAGGTACATAGAATGCGCTTAATTTGCCGGAAATGAAAGTTTAACGATGTGTAAATGCTTACGAATGCCGATAGAGGCTCGGCACTAATGACCAATAAAAATGTGCCACCATTGACCCACAATGTATATTGTACTCGTAGTTAGTGTTGCCTCTGATTCAACTTTCGACTTTTCGACTTTCGAAATTCGCCTGTGAGTCACTGCGTTTGACTTTTTAAGCATTTAAAGCCCAGTACGCAAAGGGTAAACAAGCTTATGGGTTAGTGGCTAACTCAGATCTCAGACACCTTAAGAACTAGAGCAACTAAATTTGGTGACAATATTTTTATATACCATATCTACTTTGTTTAAAAATCATGCCTCTTTTCAGCGCGGAAAAATATCTTATAAAAAGTTCAAATTTGCAAATAACAGGGAATAACACCGGAACCTTTACCGGAACCTTTAACCGAAACTAACCGTTTCATTTTTAAAACAGGAACTGAAGCCGTAACCAAACGAAATTCTCTGTCAAGAACCGAACACCGAAACGTTTGTACCAGCACGGTTGTGGTAAAGTTGCTAGGTCAAAGAGTTGTCCAACTTCCAACCGTCATAACTTGATCAAAACTGAACCGATTTTCAAGCGGAATGTCATTTTGATCATGATTTGGCCTCTAAATTCATTCTTTATTCAATTTGTGTTCACTTAGAAAATTTATTTATTTTCGACCAAAATTCGATTTCCAAGCTAAGGGTCCCCCCTTTGAAATTTCGAAAATTCAAAATTTTAAATCTCAAGTTTTCACTTTTAATCAACTCCTTATATCGTAATTAGTGTAAAACAACACTTTAAACTTGATTCTGAGACCTTTCATTTTTTGGTAAAAAATCATGTGAAAGTGAACAAAAATTTGGACTTGTAAAGTTGCTAAATCCTCAGTCTGACCAACTTCAAACTGTCATAACTTGATAAAAACTGAACCGATTTTCAAGCAGAATGTCATTTTGTTCATGATTTGCCCTCTCAATAAATTCAGCATTTAAATATTTTTAATTTCGTTAAAAAATTTGTTTTTTGCCCTAGGTCTGTTTATTTCAGTGTCATATTTACAATAATAAAATGCTCAAATTCACATATATTTCACATACAATGCCATTTGTGGTGATAGAATCGAATACAGGTACGGGGCATCCAACAGTCGAGCAGATGAATGCTTTTATTACTTGGTTTTATAACTTGTTCTGCCTGAGAAATTAAAGGAGGCTTTAAGCCAGAGTCAAGTGAAGCAGCATCAGCAGCTGGCACAGCAAGTGTTCGTCTGCTTATGGCAGAATCTCAACACACACACAACACACAGCGTACACACACACACACAACGCACACACACCGTGCAAACACATGCTGCAGAGTCAGCAACATTTGAAATGTGTTTAAAATAGACTTTTCTGATCCAAGCAAGCACTTCAAAGGAGGCATTTCATATTTGGATGCTGCTCCAACTGTTGCCTGACTCTCTTGCATTTTTTTTCCACTTGCATCCGCTTCAAGTCGAGGGGGGAAGTCCCCTCTTCTTTGTTTTACCCTGTAGAAAAAGTATTGGGAAAGAAAATATCAGGGACGATTTAAGTGTTTTAAAATCGATGCAACATATGTCGATTTGGACTTCATTAAACTGTATAATACCAAAATAAGTATCATTAATTAGGAAATTAATTAATTCAATTAAATTAATATATTAAAAACAATATAAAAAAAAAATAATACAAAAATTATGATATTGAAAAAACAAATATTAAACAGTAGCATATTGAGTTTTTCTATAACCAAATTCTAAGTCATTTGAAGGGGTATATTTTAGTCATGCATATTTGCCTAAGCATTTTAGTTTTATATTGTTAGTCTCTTCCTCTCTCTTTTCTCATTTTCATTGCACATAGTTTGGCAAACTGTTTTGCTCTTCAGTTTAATGCGAAAAGTTTCAAGACTAACGACAAAGCAGCAGCAAATAAATAAAGTGTTTAGCTTGTTTTTTATGGCAGGATGTGCAGGACAAACATTTTGTGTGACATAATTGCAGCCAACTCCGCCGGAAGATGCGTCCCAACCCCCTTAAAAATATTTAAAGTGGCTGCCAAATAAAGTTTGAGCCGGACTTAAAGTTAAAACTGAAGCTAAAGCTAAACTTAATGCCAGGTTCTCTCAGTTTGAGTTTGGATTTATGCTGCTTCTGGCATCAGTTGGTTATGCCTGGCTTCATCTTCAAGGCTGTCGCCTTTGTACGTGACACATTCGTTGCCTACCTCATGCCCCTTGTTGAATGCTCCATGTTGCATGCCCCCTGCTGCCTGCTCGACTGTCACATCTCCCATGGCCGCAGGCTGTCAACCGAGTCTGATCGCCACGTTGTGCAGCGAGCAAATTACATTTCGATTTCCGTTTTACTTGCCACATGCCACAAGCCACCCCCTCAACCCCAACCCCAAAGGAGTGCATTATGCAAGTGTCTTTCTCGCAATCACTCGAAATCCACCGCAAAATGTGCTCAGCATTCACATTTCACAGAGGCATAGAAATAACTTTTATTAATACGAACAAGATGAACATGAAAATGGGTTTTATTATTAGCTGCATGTGGAGAACAGGAAGGAAACTACCCTCACCATCCTCCCGCTCCCGGACCAGGTGAAATTGAATGCCAGTTTCAATGCGAAGCTGACTTTAAATTAAACATTTCGATTTTTTTTTTATTTTAAATAAATCGTTGGAAACAGATAAAAATATACCCTGAATCATTCATACCACTCCCCTTTCGCCCACAAATCGAAAAAATCTAATTAAAAAATATAATAAATATTTTTCAGCTTTTAAACTGGACCAGGAACATTCTCAATAAAATCTTTTTTTCATTAATTTATTATTTATATATATAGTTAGTACTCTATATAATAGTGTATATAGCGTATTGTTACTTACTTACATTTTTGAAAAGGTTATCTCAATTATATTATTAATGTCAATTAGTATAAATTTTATTTATTTGTAAAATATATATCTCAATTAAATTATTAATGTCAACTAGTATAAATTTTATGAAGTTTTTTTTTATAAATAGGTAAGAAGCTTATTTTGTCAATTGCATAAGCTGAAGTGTAAAATTAATTGTATTATAACTTATATCTCAATTAAATTGTTAATTTCAACTTGTGTACATTTATTTGAGTCTTCTTATAAATTAGAAGTATTTTTTTTTGTCGATTGCGAAAGTAAATAAAGTAAATAACTTAATTGAAATATAAATAACATAAGACTTAGTGACATACTGAGGCAGAGGAACAGCCGAAAAAGACAGTCATAATTTATGCTATAAGGATTTCTCTTCGAGCCTGAATCAGATTCAAGTTAATTGCTTAATTGATTATTGGCAAGAATGACCCCGAAATCAAATGCAATTTGAAGTTTAATTGTAATATTATTATTGAATGTGTCATACACAATTCCCAGGCTAAATTGTTGTAGTTGCGTTCAACCGGATGCACTTCATGTGATCTATAAATTTTAATTTAATTTTGTTTGGTCATTTAAATGGCAACACACACACACACACCCACACATTAGTGCACTTTAGTTGCTGCATATTACATGCGAAAGCATAATGCAATTAAATATTAATCATACGCACTGTATGACTACCCTGCAGGGAAGATACCAGCATATTGACCAACTGAATAGTTCGAATTGGATATCGACAAATTAGCAAAATTGCAGACACACGCACACACATATGAAATAGACTAATTAGTGTTAAAAGCAAGTGCTGTAATGTTTGGCTTAAACCACAGCAGGAAATGGATAAGGGGAATTGGATAGCAGCATCCAAAACGGAAATGACTGAGTGGTGAGAATTTTCAAAACTAATTTCCTTATTTGTCATATCCAATATGCTGGCAAACAGAGCTCAACAGGGTGGTTCATCCGAGTGTTTTCCCAAACCAAATAAAAAACAAAAATGGAAAATGTGATCAAGTCGAAAATTAAATTTTCAACCGCTTTAATGAAAGCCGCAATTGCAATTAAAATGCCAAGCTACATCGCAATTCCCTTGCAATTTTCTCCAGTGTTATTTCCCATTTCATTTTGATAATTTTCCCTGCCATAATCTACGCTCCAATGCACATACATAATAATTTTAGCTCCAGCTAAGCTGCTGCTCAGTCCTGGCCTGAGATCTTCAAAATTTAATTAAAATCCGGTTTGCATATTTTCCCATTGATTTTTCATTTAACTGCGAATTGTGTGGGCTTCCACAATGCGCTTTCTATTTTCTATATTTGACTTGGATTTCATTTTGGCCTGTCCTAGAAATGTGTGTGGTTGTGTGTGTGTGTGTGTGGGTGTGTATGTAATTCCATCAAAAGGTGGAAGAAGCTGCATCAATTATTTTCATAGCGATTTTGTGAAGCCTCAATTGGCAATTAAATGTGAAGACGCAGCTCTGACAATTGTCATTTCACTTAGTTACCATCTTTTCACTTATTTACATTACGTAATTTTCTGAGTTTTCTTTTAGGCTCCGACTTTGAGTTGCTCCAAGTGCTTTGGAAATTAAATTGCTCGACTAGCTGATACTCCTCTTGAATTCAAGTATTTAGTTTTCATAGTTGGGTATTTATTTATTTAACGTCGACACAAGAATTATTTAAAATGGAAATAAAATTAGATAATTAACAATTTAGATAATTTTATTAAAATATACCTTTTTTAAGCAGTTTTTAATATATTAAAGTGGCTTTGTTCCTCTGCCTGAGTGCTTATTAATATTTCTCTGTGTATGTGCAAAAAAGTACGACATTTAAAAATTTGGTGAGTACGTTTTTTCAATTAAATTGTTACTGTCACCAAAACCCACTATTTTTTTTATACAAATGGGGCTTTAAGTGACAAAAAAAAACTTAAATTACATTTTTGTGGTATAGTTTTTATATTAAAAATTTTTTTATTTAATTTTTTTTATACTTGCTTTAGAGGTGTGCCCAAATTTGTCAATACTCGAGAGCACCTGAACCGATTACATGCTTTTCGATTTCTAAAGCATTGCAATGTATCTATAATTTATTTATGCATAGTTTTAAATTCAAAGCAACAGTTTTTTAGCTGTTCATTATTGAACTAAGACAGTTTTTATTTTCTTGAGATATTTTTTAAAGGTTTTTTTAATTTTAAAATTCTAGGAAAACATGCAAGCCTACCTCTGAAAAAAGCTAATTAATAATTACTATGCCAAAGAACACATAGAATTTGTTATACATGGTCCTATATGTATAAAAATAAGTGGTTTTGGTGCCAGAAGCATTTTGCCTGTTGCTTAGTGTTTATACAGCTTCTGTTAACTTTATAATACCCATTTGAGGGATACTTTTGGTACAGGGTATACATAATAATTCGGAGAGTACATAAGTGCTAAGTAGTGCATCAATTAGTAAAGTAAACGAAGCCATTCAGATGGCAAAAAGAGAAAACGCAAACGATTCAATTTTTTTGAATTCAGCGAGTGCATTTTACAAGTCTTTTCCTTTCGCCTTCTGCTCCTGTTCATGTTCCTGCTCCTGCTCCAGCTCCTGATCCTTGTCCAGTAGCTGCTCCAACTGCCTCTGCGCTTGCCATTTAAAGAGTCAGAGCTTCGGGCTTTCTTTTATCTCAGTGCAAACAGTTGGCGTCGCAATGGACGCACAAAGACATAAATGAAGTGTCACCATTGTTCTGGCTCCCACTGTCATCCATGCAAATGCGAGCGAGAGCGGAGCATTAAAGGATTTTTGGGGTAAAAATGTGCCAAGCACTCAACACCCTACGAAACAGTGGGATAAATGGCGAAATAAGCCTACTATATATTAATTAAGAATTCTCAAAACTAGGTTATATTCTTACTTATTCGATTACCAATACATAAAGCACCTGACTGAAAACTGTTGTTCTCAAAAGGATATTAGTTTTTGTAGTCGTAGTAATATAACTAATTATATTTATACCCGTTGCTTAAAAAATGAGTAAAAGGGTATATTGTGTTCGTTGAAATGTATGTAACAGGGAGAAGAAGGCAACTCCGAATCCATAAAGTATATATATTCTTGATCAGTAACGACAGCCGAGTCGATATATCCATGTGTGTCTGTCCGTCTGTCAGTCCGTGTGAGCGCCTAGATCTCAGAGACTATAAGAGAAAGTCCTTAAACGATAGTAGTGACATTTAGACTAAATTTGATATCATTTAGACAAAATTCAGTTTAATCTAAAAATGTTAAATAAAATATAAATTAATGTAAAAAACGAAAATTGGCATTGTGCACTGTGAGTAAAAAAGGGTGATCTTCTTTGTACATAAAATAACTTTTTGCGCAGTGCCGAATGACAATTTTCGTTTTTTATATTAATTTATATTTTTATTTAAAGTTTTAGATTAACTGAATTTTGTCTGTCACTAAAATTGGATATCAGAAATCTTTGGGTCTGTCACTAGACTTTACCTCGTTTAGAGGTTTTTTGTGGATATCAGAAATTTTGCAATTGCTTTTGCTTTTAAACATTGTAACTTTATCATTAATGCAAGCAAATAGTAAAATATAAAGTTTTAGTTGTTGAACGTATTTCATATTTAAAAAAATTTTTTTTTCTTTAATTATAAAGAAAACTAGCGCTTGCCCCTGCTCGCTTTTGCTCGCGCTGTTACAGCCGAGACATACCTACTGTCGGAGACCCCGAATTTACTATGAAAAAAAAAAGTTTTTCATACTAAGACTTGGATTTCACCCGATCGGTCCTAAGGCTATATGATATAGTGGTTCCGATTAGAACCAACTTTGTTCAGATATATAAGTCTTAATAAATGCAATTCTATTTTTTTGGTATCTAGTAAAGTAAAACAAAAAAAGTTTTTTCATATACTAAGATTCAGATGGGAATCGGTCCTATGACAGTTATGATATAGTGGTCCGATTTGAACCTTGGTCAGGATATATAAACCAAGATAAATGCATATTGTATTAGTTTGCTTAAGATTTTATTAAACAAAAAGTTTTTCATACTAAAACCTAATTTTGACCCTGATCGGTCATATGACAGCTGTATGACCTTTGTATTTAGAAAATCTAAGCCAACTGAAAATCAACCGAAAACACGGTTGGTTGGTTTTCGGTTGATTTATATTTCTGGAACAACACTGATAGAAATATAAATACTCAATTTAACACCTTACTGAGAAATATAGCGAAAATGGTCAAGAAAATGCACCTTAAAATTTTTTTAAAAACGCTAAGAATTTGAACACAACAATTTTGTTTTCAAAAAAAAAACATTATAACATTATAAATTGTAAGTACATTTATGTGAAAGTGTCTTCAATAAGCCAACATTTTTGAAAGTATAGAATATATATCATGATTTCATATGCCTGGGTTACTTTATTTTTTTTTTTTTTTTGTTTTTTGGCTTTATAAAAAAGATATGAATATTATAAGACGAATATTTTTAAATTTAGAAGCCAGCATATTATCAGATTTAATTAATTCGACTGTTTAGTCTGATCAAAAATAACTTATACATTTTTATTTCACAATGCTCAGTCAGTCAGCCTGTCAGGTCAAAGAGTTTTATATAAATAGATGTGTTATTCTTTATTCCTCATGTAACACAAAATGCAACAAAAACACAATATACCCTTTTACTCTACAAGCATTTGGTATAAAGAAAAGAAACCAAGTTTGAGCAGCATGCAATATTTATGATTATTACATTTTATATTTTTTGCCCTCTCTCAGTTTTCTTGAAAGTCAATGATATTATAAATTATAATTTCTCATATCGTTATCTTCACTATCAATTATAATCTCTAATTATTTAATATGTGTTATAGTATTATCAAAATTATCAATTTAAATAAATATTGAAGTTTTCATATTAAATATATTGTATAGTACACTATCATCTCAGCTAAGAGTTGAGTTGCAAGCAGTTTCCTGCATCCTGCTGAGCTAACCTTCCTGTTTGAGTCGAGATTGCCAACTAATTCGTATACTATATAAATACTATATATATAAGCATCATATGATTTTACTGTCAGTTTCCTCCACCTTCTATATTTTCGCTGTCTTTGCTTCGTTTCAAGAGATTACTTTTGCTGCTTTAGTATTTTTGCTACAGCAGCTTTCATGTTTGTAAAGCGCGAATTTAGCCAGCGCAAACGAAGCACACATAAAACACACACAACACACACACACACACACATGTGTGTGTGCATTGCACATGTTGTTTATGTGTGTGTTTCACTAACCAATTTGTGCTCTGCGCTCGACGTGATTTACAGTTCCCCAGCGAACCTAATAGCCTGGCCAGCATGAAATTTCAGAGCTAAAGAAAAGCAGAAATTAAAATAAAACAGGAGTTGCCTTAGGCATTGTCAAGATCAATTGAACATTTGACTGCCTCATCTGTCCCTCTCTCTCTCCCCCCCTCAATGCACTCACTGCTCCTCTAGTGGTTCCCCACGTGAACGGCGGGTGAACATCGACGGTTTAGCGGTTGCGTTGATTCATCGCGTTATGAACGTCTTGACGGTTTATGACGTGTTCGTGAACGACGGCGTTCGTGACGGCAGGCGACGGTGGCGGCGTGGCGTTGAGCGTAATATAACGTGGCGAGCATTTTCGTCACGTGACGTTGGCCTCTTCTGTATTACGTGGCGTTTCTTCGCGTTGGCGTTGGGTTGAACGGCGGCGTTTGAAGAACTCGATTAAGATCATAATATAAAATTAAAAATTATTTTCTCCACAAATCCCGAACTTGAGCCGAACCACTATCTTAACAAATAGGTTTAGTTTAAAAAAATAATGAATTGTTATAAAAGGCTTTTTCAATGTCGCGAATCTACTTCAAATATCGAATTATATAAAAAATCATAAAATTATAATTCATATTTAAATTCAAATTCACAAGATTTAAATTTTTTTCAATTAAAATATTTTTTTAAATGAAATTCCATCAAGGTTCAAGCCAAATCCTTGGGTTCAGCGGCTTTAAAAACTAAATCCTGCGCTTTGGTTCGAGGCACTGAAACTTTTTCGAATATGTTGGTGATTTTCAGTCACAATTTAAATAAACAATTGCAAATATAAGATATTATTTTCGACAATTTAATTTTAAAATTAAATAAAATTATGTAGTCGCTGAATTTGAACTTGGTAAGCTTGATATTTAAAGCAAGCTTAAAAACTATTTACTTTTTAACCTATATCTTGAAGTATACATAATTTTTTTCAAATAAAAATTTAGGCTTATCTTAATAAATTTTTTGCCTTAGATCGAATTAAGTGTCATAAATAAATTTATGTAATAAAGACTTAAAATTTTCTTGCTTCATTTAAAAAAGTATACTTAATATTTTCCTATTTACAACTATAATTTTATTCCAAAATGGATTTTTCTTAAGTCTTATATGCGATTGCTGGTAATAAATTCAATTTCATGCTTAGTATTCGGGCATGCGAACCACTGTGCACAGTGCCACAAATGGCAATGTCTGAGCATTGATGATGAGCAGAAAGACTGTTTGTGTGTCGGTGTGTGTGTGTGTGTGACTGTGTGCATTTCATGTGCAACCACATGCGACTCGCCATTTGAGACAGCAACTTAACTCAACAGCTGCCCGTTTGTCACAAATTTAGTGGAAGTTGCAAGCTGCAAGCTACAGCTGCTGTTGCTGCTGCGAATGTCGTGCAGTGGCTCTCTCTTTCTCCCTTCCTATCTTTTTCTCCCTCTTTCTCTTTGTCTTGGTTTTGGGATTTGCGCTCGACTGATTTAGCATAAAGACATTGCCACAAAAAGTGTTGCATACTTTGCGGCACAGACTTGAACAGCAATTGCAATTCAACACAGCAAAGAGTGGGAAGGATAATTAAAGGCTTTTGACCAGATCTCATCCAGAAGCATTAGTCATAGTTGGGCTTAAAGCTTCTTTGTGTGTTACACACACACACACACACAACTAACAAATTGTGAGTCTCTGAACTCTTGCAACACTTGGATCATAAATCATCTTTTGGCCAAAAGCATTTGCTACTTTCGTAAACGTCTAATTATCGCTTGAGAAACAGTTTACAAGTATTCGACAGACCACGAGTATGACTGACTATGATGGACAGAAGCATGGAGCTAAGCAAATGTTGATTAGTAGACTGGGACAAGTAAGTTCATTCTTCTGCCACCACAGCGTACTCGGATTTAGAGATGGTGATATTTATTTTATATTCATCGATATTAAAGTACAAACATCGTATTCAACGAAAGTATGATTTACTTCATTTTCTTTAAGGAATAATTAAATTAATTTAATTAATAATTAATTAATAAATTAAAAAATTGAATTAAATTAATTTCCAAGCTAAAAATCCATTTTAACCTTATTATTTCAACGACAGCACATTTGGCATATTCGACGCCATTTTCATCATTCGACCCGAATGGGAACTTAATTTCAGTAAAAATTCAGAATGATCATTTTGGCACATTCATAATGAAAGTTAAGATTTTTTGCCATTCGCCCCGGCGAATTTCAGTATTTTTTTTTATCGAACGCCCGATTTTTCTCGATAAACTCAAGAAAAAAATCAATTATCACCTTAACCAGCTGTTTTCTTCAATAAAAACGTTAGGCATTTATAAAATAATTTTGATTATAAAATCAAAATAAATATTGAAATGTTGTTATTGTCAGCTTTATATAATTTGTGCACAGAAACCGAGCAGCTGATTAGCTTAGGCTGAATGTCAAATGTCTAAACAGTTTCACATTTAGTCGTGAAAGCCAAAAATGAGCCACATTCAAATGTGAGCAAATGTGGCAAATGTGAGTGGTCGTGAAAATGGCCTATTAGTTGATTATCGTTTTCATTATTTTCATATCTTTTAAAATGCTTATATTCTTTGTCTGATTTTTACCACGAATAATATCAATACGCTTTTTTTTGCCCAAACAATCATCCCTAATCTCATGTCCTTGATAAAAGTGGCGTCAATGTTGCGAATTAAGCGGGGATGGATTTGGGTTTGTCCAGTTTCCATCTCCATCTTGAACAACAGTCGACTGTCGGTCTGTTTGTCAGTCTGTCTGTGGCTCAATTATTTTGCTTATTTATTTTTGGGGCGTTGTTGATTTGTATTTCGTCTGTTTGTCAAATTGGAATTAAAGCCGCCTCTCGAAATTTTGTTGAAAATCTGTTTAAAGCTTTACGCTCTTTGAAAAAAATAGATGTGCACAGCTTCAGTCAAAATTTGATTTTAATTGAATTTCACATTTTCGAGAGGCGGCTGTCTATCTGGTGGGCGTGGCATGTGACAGAGTGATGGGGCAGATGTGCTGTGGCAAATTCAATTTGCCGCTAAATGAGCTAAATGCGATTAAATATGGGCAGACAGACAAGGCTTGCATTCTCTCTACTCTCCCTACCACTCTCTCTCTCTCTCTCTCTACACTCTCTTCACTCTTCTCCCACTCTTCAATTGTCTTTGCTCTCATTAGATTCGAAGCCTATTGCAAGAATGGAGTTTGAGGAGGCAGAAATTCCAATATGTCAACTAACAAACAATAAGGATATGAGGTCAATATATGTGTGTGTGTGTGTGTGTGTGTGTGTGTGTGTGACATATGTTACATATGACTTGCTGATGGCTACCAGAGGGGAAAAAGGGGAGTGGTTAGGGGAGAATAAATCTTGAGCTGAATCAATAGCAACCGCAATTGGGTTGATTGTTCGGACATTTAAGCAGTCAGCAAATGACAAAAAAACAAACATGACAAACAACATAAAAGTCAGTTACCACTCTCTCTCCCCTCCTTCACCACTTCGCCACCCCTTCTCCACTCTCTTTTACCCCTGATGGATGGTGATTTGCATGCAGCTAGAGAAATGAGAAATGACCAGGCAAAAACTTTACGAGACGACAACAAGTTGAATGTCTCCAAGTTTTTTATATTTTTTCTTTCTTTTGGCCGATTGAGTCTCGGCTAAGACAAAAAAAAACAGTACAAAACTTGGCAACAGCTGCTTGTTATAGGAAGGAGGGAGGGGAAAGCTTACCACAGCTGCGGTCAGAGAGCCAAAGAGTTAATAAAAAGTTGTCTTGTCGCCACTTGGATTGTTCTTCTTCATGTTTTCTCTTGTTTTATGGAAGGCTCGCTGATGTTGCAACGTCAGCATTTCAATTGCCACAGTTTGTATACCCGTTAACAATAAAAATACAATGGTATTCTCTTTAAAACATATATAAACAAAAGTGTATCAGCAATAGGCATTTATTGCAATATTGTAAATGATATTATATTTTAATGACTTTGTTTAACAATTAAACATTAAATTATATTATATAATAATAATATTAAAGTATATTATTCATTTTGAAAAAGGCAGGTTGCTTTTTATTGAACATATTTATGTGCAATTGTAAAAATATTAAAAGAACAAGACTTTATTTAAAAGTTAAATATTATAAAAAAAAAAATTATTATTTTAAATCAAGGCTGTAAGCCAGGTGTGAACCAAACCTCGTAGAACCGGTTCGGTTTGGGTTTTTAATCAACCTGAACCGGATTATGAACTGAACCCTTAAAATGATTTACTTTGCGAACCCGAACCTAAAACGAACCGCTTTCTAAAATAAAAGGTTCGGTTCGTAAAAAAATTAATTACATAAATTTTATGGTTTTCTAATATTACGCATCTATTTGTGACTTTTGATTGAAGAAAGTCATATTTAAATCTTCAAATAAATTTAAATTATCATCAATATTTGATTTCTTCTAAAAAAATTTAATTAGTTCAAAATATAGAGAAAAATGTATAACAATGAAATTATTATTTTTGTATGAAATTGAACCAAGGTTCGAACCCAAACCTTATGATCAGGGGGTATATAAACCAATTCGCGACCCGAACCGATGTCTTGCTCTATGGTTCGAACCGCCGAACCGAACCTTTAAATCTTTTTTGGAGGTTTGCAGCCTTGTTTAAAATACAAATACGTTTAGTGTCAAAAAATAAAGAGATTTCGAAGTCTTCATTTAAAAATCAGATATTGATAGAGCTAAATATTATTTTTCGTATTAGTTTTTTGGTGATAGTAGATATTATGCAGTTGGTCATTTAATTTTCAATTATAGCTAATGTAAGTAATAAATTTAATTTTTTGTCAAAAAAAATAAGAATTATTGTTAATGTGTAACAAATTTAGTCACATTTCATTAATTTATTAAAATTAGTTAGATTCAATCTCATAGACTACAAGAGCTAGAGTGATCAATTTTCTTATAGCTATCAATATTGCCAGACTTTTTTACAATAACTAAATTTTGTTAAGCTTAAATGTTTATATAACCTTTTACTTTTAACAATTATCTTCGTTAACATTTTACTGTAGTTATGACTGTCAAAAATTTTTAACGCAGTAAGTCTTATACTAATTAAGATAAAATTGTGTAACGGGTATCTAATAGTCGGGAACTCGAATGCAGCATTATTGCTTGTTAGTTGATGCTGTGCTTCACAATAGATCAAGGGGGCGGGGTGTGCATAGGGGCGTGGCATGTGGCGGTTTGTCTTGCGGCATTCGCTTGTGTTTTATTTGCATACAATTTGGCCGTTTATGGCCGCCAAGCGCTCTTGGCTCTGACTTTGACTCTGACTCTGAATTTGACTCTTACTCTGAGTCAGATTCTGATTCCGAGTCTGACTCTGGTTTGGTTTTGTGGTGTTGGTTTCGCCTTGGGATACAGATTGCGGGTTGGTGGGGATTTGGGTGCTCTGTATGTATATTTGTTATTCGTATTTATTGATTTCCAAGTGAAAACATTATTGAGGTCGGTAAATTGTCGAGTCTGCATGTCGTCAATGCGGGCAGGCAAGCACGGCAATACCCTGTAATTTATGCAGTTATTAATATACAACTAATCATACAATGTAATTCAGTTAAAATAAATATTTATTTCAATTTTTTTATTTGCATACATACATACATGAATATTACAAATCTGTGCTTCTTGAAAAAACTACTCAATTAATTTAAATTTATTATAAAAAAAAAAATAAATGATTAAAATTAATCGTGCCAGAAAAAAAAGAATAAGTTGACATTAAGAAAATACTTACTATATATTCAATATTTAAAATTAATTTAATAAGGTTATATACAATCGGTGCTTGTGCTCGTCTTATATATATATAGATTTAAAAATAAAAATAAAAAAATTGATGTTTATAGTGTAAGAAAAGTAAAAAATAAATAAGTTGCCATTTATAAAATTTGTATATTAAATATTAAAATTAATTTAATGTGTTTAGGGTACTTTAATACCTTTGAACGCTTTTGAGTTGGAATCAGACAAATATTTAAATAAATTACCTATTGTCTATATTTGCACAAAGATTAAGAGACTTAAAAAGAGGATGACTATCAATTTGATGATTTGACCCTGCCCACATTTTTAAGTAGCTACAGGGTATACAAAATTGTATGTTGCGTATACGCAATAGCAAATTTGTGTTGAAAATGTCGGAACAACAAAAGGACTTCATTATTATTGGCTGCATTGTGTGCGGTTGTCTGTGTGTGTGTGAGCGTGTATGTGTGTGTGTTTGTGGGTGTATGATGACAGCCTATGACCTGGCAAACTGATTAAATTGAATTTCATATGCAAAAGGTGAAACTCAATCAAGAAAACATAAAGACAGCACGAGCCACCTGCATATGCTCACTTCAGCAGCTCCCTTCTTTGTATTAGTGCCAAGGCTTACCTGCCTATGTGTGTGTGTGTGTGTGTGTGTGTGTGTGTGACAGCTGCTTCAAACTGCCCGGATTAACCAAAGACCACGTTCAGCTTTGCGGCTTTGTGTGTGATACGACACTGATATGGCCTCCCCTTTGACCTCTCTTCGCCTCCCCTCCTCTCCCCCTTTAGCCTGTCGGCCTGTGCAACCTTTGAGTTTGAAATTAATAGCAAAATGTAAATTAAAAGCCCGCCGCCCAAAGCCAATGTGAGTGCTATAAGCTATAAGCGGGACCAACGTAATGGACTTTCAAACTCACACACACACACACACACACACACACACACACACACACACACGCGAAAAGCATTTCCATGGAAACGAAATTAGTTCAATTCTATAACAATTTTCACTCACTTTAAAGTGCCAGCTCATGTGAATTCCAAAAACTTGTACATGATTTACATAAACTGGAAATAAAATTCAATAAAATCAAAATAAGCATGAAAAACCAACTTAAAAGAACCTCTGCACTTATTTTTTATTACCTGGTTTAATAATAAAGTATCCATTATAAGTTTTATTTTTAAAAATTAAACAGTAATGATTACTTGATGATTTAAATTAATATTGACAATTTTATACATATAAAATTTCTTTAGTTCATTGCTACAAAAAATTGCTAAATTCAGTCACTTCAAATTAAGTAGCGAACATAAAAGAAAGAGAGAGCGTGAATGAGAGAGAGAGACTTGTACACTGAAAAAAGAGACCAAGATCTAAAAACAAGAACATTCATCTTAAATATTTTGTTCTTAAAATAAGATTATCTTAAGACCAAATTACTGAAACTAAGATTGTTAATCTAAAAAATCTTAAAATCTTAATATAAAAATAAAAATCTTAAATTGGTACTCTGGCGATTCAAATCCCACTCGTAACAAATTAAAATAACATTTATAAAATTACTAAAACAGAATAAAATGTTAATAAATCAAAATTTAAAAATAAAAAATATTTTATGTATAAATAAATAATTTTTATTTATTTTATTTTTTAATTTTAATTTTTAGAACATTTATGCTTAAAATAAGAACTTGGTCTTATTTAAAATGTTCTCAAAATCAAGATGTGTTCTCTTAATTTAAGAATTTTATGTTCTCGACGCAATTTTTAGATCTTGATTTTAGAACTTTTTTTTATCAATGTAGAGAGATAGAGAGAAGGGAAAATAGAAAGGCAGAAATTTTGGTTTTCATGTGATTTCATAATGCACATAGGTGATAATTTCATTTGCCGCAGCTGCTCAAATAATATTACAAGCACACACACACACATAATTTAAATATATATATATATGTACTCACAACACACACACACACACACACACACACTTGTAGAGACACACTTGTAACAACCCGCACGCATATCGAGCTAATAAAATTTTAATGAAATTACGAGCATTCTCCTGGCATTCTTCTCTCCATCTCCATTTCCGTCTCTCTAACTGCAAAACGACCTTCGACCCTTCATAATAATCACGGCAAGCATTGCCATCGTCGCCGAAAAATTTTATGCTGCCTACGTGGCAAAGTGGCAACTAAACTGTGGCATAAAACCAGCTATTAGCTACTGTCTCTGCTCCCTTGAACGACCTCTCTCCTTTCGCTCCATTCTCTCCTTTCTCTCTTTTGGTCGCTTCATAGCCCATTCGCGGCACACACGCACATTAAGGCTGTATATATATATATGTATATTTGTATATATGTGTGTATTTGCATTAATGTTGCATTTGCCGCAACTTCATATTCTAAAAGACTTTGCAACGCTTAATTAGAGGTGAACTGAAAAACTCTGCCAGGCAAGAGCGAGAGCGAAGCCAAAGAGGGAGACAGGAAGATAGGAAAGAGAGGGAGAGAGTGCACTACAAGTGACTTCTTGTCGCATAATTGCTAAAAGCAGCGCAACACAAGTTTTGATTAAAAGTTTTGAGGCTGAGAAAATGTTGCATGCTTTGCCAGATTACGTATACGACGCGTCGCCGAAACTTTTGTCTAATTAAAACTTATTTTTATACAGTTGTCAAAACAAAAGACGCGGCTAGAAGAACCATAGACTTAGTTGTTGTTGGCATCAATGAAAATATTTACCAAGTCAGCGCAGCAAAGTTGCTGCAGGTTACGCATACGTCATGTATGCCCGCTGATATACAAAGTGTGTGTGTGTTTGTGTCTGTCTGTCTGTCTGTCTGTCTGTCTGTCTGTCTGTCTGTCTGTCTGTCTGTCTATCTGTCTGTCTGTGTGCCTGCTCTTGAGGTCGCGTGTCAAGTTATGTTTGTCTTTCAGCTCGGTTAGAGTTACGTCTTCAGTTCCCTAAAACTTAAATGAAGCGCAGCTTGGTAAAAACTTTTCTCACTGCGTTTGACACGCTTTCTCTTTACGCATCTTTCTACACTGCACAGTGGTACCAAGCCACGTTTTTTGACAGATATTCCATATTTGTAACTCTTAAAATTTTTTTAGAAATGCCAAAAGTATAATATTAACCACTGAACACAAAGTAAATAAAAATGCAAATTATGCAAAATAGAATTTTTTAAATACACATGCGCTGCTCATAGAAATATAGCACATATTTCTTGTCAAAAAGTTTGTTTTTGTTTATATGTTTTGGTCTTTTTGTATACTAATGTATTTTATGATTTTCGTAGAAAAATAATCATGCGAATTCATACATAACATTTATTACATTACATAACATTTATTACATTACATCATATAATTTAAAAACAATTTTTGGGGTAGGTTGAGTTTAAAATATCAAATATGTTTTAATTCTATGTGATGAAGCAATTTGAATTTTTTAAATGATTTTCATATTTGCTAATAATTATTGTCATATTTCATAACATTGTTTGAATAAAATAATGATAATTAACAATAATTATTTAGTTCGTTAATTGGACTTTATTGAAAATCTAATTATTATTCAGGGTGTTTTCAGATATACAAATTATACAAAAAACAATCAAAAACTCATACATATTTGATTGGTTTTTGTTTGGTTTACACCTCTGAAAAATTCACCATCAACAATAATATTTGTTTCGAAAATTTAATATACATTTATTTTTAAATATTTTAAAATTTTCTGGCCTTTGCATATTATGTGTAGCAACTTTCATTTGTGGTATCTACATTATAATATTTTGAGTCAAATAGCTTGGATTGGATACAGTGTGCACTGTGTGTAGCTTTCAGCTTGTCCAACTGTCTGTCTGTCCATCTGTCTGTCAGCCTTTTCAACGTTGCCTCAGCCTTTGCACTCGGCTCTAATTAAAAATTCAGAGGCTGCAAATTAATGCTGTTGCTACCGACAAAAGCGGAGCAATTGAGCTGAATTTAATGTTGGCCAAATGATTTAATGCTGGGTCAATATTAATGCGTACACAGTCAGAAAAGAGGGGAAAGAGAGATGAGACTAAGGGGAGTGTGGGAAGTGGACTGTGGACAGTGGACAGTGGACAGTGGACAGTTGGGCAAACAACAGTGGGACAGACACGAGGCGACACCTAATGACCACACGGCTCGTTTGCTTCATTTGCAGTGCAATTGGATTGAAAACCGCAAATCAAATACAGGCAAAATGGTTGCTCAAGGGGGATGAAAAGAAAAATGGAGGGAAAATGAAATGGGAAATGGGAAACAGGGGTCTTGAAAGCAGAGCAGCTAACAAACTAGGTAAGAAAATTTTACAGCAATTTTTAAAGATTACAATGCATTTGCACAAATTACATATATTCAAAAATAAATTAATGTTACCTAAATCATACAATCTAGATACCAAATCCATCAATGGATCGTGTTATGTTCACTTATACATCCTGCATTCTTATATATATACAAATCTTAAATTGTTAGGAATGTATAAATAGGTACTATTTCGTATCTAACAAATGGTGGACCCGTGGCACTCTGGTTAGAGAGGCCGCTTCAGTTCTGAAGCAATAGGCGGCGGTTCGAATCCCCCTCGTAACAAATTAAAATAACATTTATAAAATTGTTAAAACAGAATAAAATATAAATAAATCAAAATTTAAAATTAAAAAAAATTATATATATAAAAAATAGTTTTTATTAATTTTATTTTTTGATTTAAATTTTAAGAACATTTATTATGAAAATAAAAACTTGGTCTTAATTAAAATCAATTAAAATTAATCAAGATGTGTTCTCTTTATTTAAAAACTTAATGTTCTCGACGCACTTTTTAGACCAAAAATCTTAGTTCTGAGACTAAAATCTTGATATTAGAACATTTTTGGCATCTTTGGCATCTTTGAAAATGTATTGATTTTTTAAGTAATAACAGAAGATATAATGCGAACAAAATACTCATGTTTGTATATATACTAATTATTATACTAAAATGATTGGCATATTTTGTTTGAAGCTGTATCTCCGGCTTTTCCTGTAATTCTGTGACTTTAGAAACCTTACAGACCTAAGCACAAAACTCTATACAAAGTTCTTCCGTAATTATGAAAAAAAAAACCTCATAGTCAAATTGATTAAGTTGATTCATAATAAGGAAATACTTAAAGTGTTGCATCACATTGACTATTTGATTACAAACAGTTGTGTAAGATGGAAAATGATAAGATTAATTTAAATGAATAGTTGTCGAAAATATTGAGCAAATAAATTTAACATTAATATATAACTGAACGCAAAGTCAAGTCAAGCTTTTCTGAATTAGGCTCGTTTTCTTAATCCCATTTCCAATATTTAAGTCCACTTTAATTTAATAAACTACAGCTTTAATAAACAAATTTCAATAGTGTTAAATAGCAGCGATACCACTGTCCAAATGGGAGTGTGAGTATTTGTTCTTCTTGCTTACGGGGTATTCCTAAGTCGAGCACTCTAAAATGCTTTACTTTTTCACATACAAGAATATCACAAACAACATGTGAATATCAAATGTTTTGCGTTGTTTTACAGCTTATAAAATGAAATGAAAGATTATATAGAAAGTATATTGTAGTATAGAAATTTGAGTATAATTTCATAGTTAAGCTTCGAGTTGACTTGAAAAACTTAACAAAACGACTGACCAGCGGCTGCTTTTATACAAATCTAGCCCAGGTCGAATTTGCCCAGACTCCATTATCAACCAGTTATTAGACAAAGAAAGAGCAAGAGACAGACAAAGAGAGAGAGAGAGAGAGAGAGAGAGAAATATTTTAAGAAAAAAGGTTTATCATCACATTTCGTTGACATACCAAAGCATACAAACAATTCTAAGGAATATTTAATTCATCAACAACAACAAAACACCCTGTCTAACAGTCGCCTTATCATTATTATCATCATTATTATCATTTTTAATGATTATACACTATGTATTAGACGTGCCCCTTGTTCCTGAAAGTTTTGCATTCATTTGATTTTCTAGCGTGTCTTAAATATTCTAAATTATAAAAAAAAACTATTAATAATTTGTTAATGAATATCATAGAAACTGAAGGTAAAATTTTATTTAGTAGGTTAAATTGCTTCATTGAGGGAACTGTTATATTTGCATTCATGAACCGTCTAGAAAAACAAGTTCATAGAGCCAAATGAGACAGCTGTATTGGGTCTTTAGATTGTTTAGGTTAAAGAGTAAATAGCTTTGATAACCATTAACCGGTTTTCTTTTCATCAGCAGTCTCATTATCAATGTAAATTATAAAATCATAGGCATATTTTTGTATAATGAATAGCAAACAGTATACTTTTTGGTTCGTCAAAAATATATTGAAAAATTAAAGTATAATTTAATTAGGATCCCAATAATATACGAATAAGAAATCTAAGCCCGATTTTTTTTTTATTTTATATGTTAGAATGTTTTTAATTTAATTTCTATTAATTATTATAATAATTTAATAATAATGTCATCTTATAAGCTTTGGCAAAATTCTCTTTCGCTATCAGTTTTACCTGTAGTGGGTTGAAACGTCGACGCGTCGCACAGTGGGACAGAAGGGGGTGGGGACAGTATTTAATTCATTTTTCCGATGAAAGCGATTTTAAAAGCAATAAATGCATTCGATAGAGAAATCTTCAAAGATTACAGGTAAAAATTGTGGGCGTGGCATTCTCTTAAAGTTGACCAATTTTTCAGTGCGAATGTGCAAATTTTACAAAAAGTGCTAACTTTAAAGCTGAGTTGTAGACAAGTTATGCAAGCGATCTTTATGTTTTTAGTCTCATATGAAAAATGCGTTCATTTTTAATCAAATGTCTGAGAAATATGTTTCTTCACTTGTTTTCTTTTTATCCCAGCGGTGCTTCAAAATATCACTAAAATTAGGGTATTTTTTAACTTTTGTGAAAGAAAAAAAAAACTTCGCCACATTTGGCCACTATCCCACTACCACAGGACTCTTTGGTAATCAATTTTCTAACGGAATTACCCCGGTCTTTTATGCGTCCAGCTGCGTCTACTGAAGTTATAGTGCAAAAACTGATGCAACATACGATTTTTCAAAACAAATTTAATTAGAATACTATTTAAAATACTAATAATTGTTGTTAAAAAGATGAAAGAAAGAATGAAATGTATATTTTGTGCAAAAAAATTGATTGATTTTTTTTTTTTAATTTAACATGTAAAATATGCACTGAAAATATTTTTCAACTTTGACCGAAAGCCCTGAATCAACCAGTGGTCCAGACGCGTCGTATTTTCTTTAAGATAAAGCTGTGCAAGTTCCCAAAACATCGACTGAAATTCGTGTGTGCGAATTTATTTATTGTTATTCTCATATATATAAGCCGAATTTAACTGGGGTCTTATGTACGCCTAACTTAATATGAATAGTTTCTCATCCACAACAATATAATTAAACCAATATCATTAAACCAATATAATTAAACCAGTCGCTTTACTCTGCTAGAAAGATGACCGATAGCTTTTGTTTAATTTTAAGTTACAAAAACAGTAAAACAAATTTTAAATTTCTTATTTGATTGATTTTTTTTTTAATATATTCAGTTTTTTTGAATAATTAAACTTAATTTTTTGTAATCTCGTATCGGTGCACCAGGCGCCGATTCAGGTAGTTTAGCCACGGCCGCCGGCGCTCCGCCGGCAATAGAAGCTGATGCAGTCGATGAAGCGGATGCGGCACTACTACCAAAGCTGCCACCATGTCCAGGACTTCCACCAAATCCAGAACCATCTTTTCGTTTGACACCTTGGCGGCCACCACTTTGCGGCAAAGCCGCCGCGACGGCAAACAACAGAACTAGCACAATGAAAGTCTTCATATTATTCGGATTGATCGAGAAAATAAGTTGTACACTCAAAGCAGGTAACAGATCAACTGATGGATCTATACACAACCTTCCAACTATTTATACAAGGTGCGTATGAGCGTAAAGCAATCTTTCTAGTCTCTCTTGGCTGTGGTAAATTGGAATCCCGAGCTAAGTTCGGTATCTCAAAACCATTTTACCGGTTTTCGTTGCTTTTTATTTCTAATAATCAACTTCGGCAACATAAGTAACATCATTATCATTTTGAATACAAATGAAAAACACATAATTATATACAACATAATGGTTTTATTAGAGTCTGCTGTCTGAATGTTTTGAATATTGTTTTTTGAATGAATGAATGAATATAAGATGATCTGGTCTTCCTACTTCACTCTATGCCCTTCTCCTCCTTGTATTTTCATCAAAACAGCAAATATCTCGTATTTGAAATTTTGATATTCTAATCAACTGACACACTCATCTTGAAGAGTTTATTCGCCTCTATTTGGCTTAAAAAGCGGTTTCGATGGCGTCGCACAGTGGGGCAGATCCTCATTACAAAACAAAACGCGTCGTTACAAAACAAACTAAATTATATACAAACTAAAACACAAATATATATAAAAAACAATTAATTTTATTTGAAAACTAATCAAGCGTAAATAAATAAATATTTTAAATTATTTTATTTTTATTTAGTCACGATCTCTCATTTAGTAACAACTAATTGAAATGCAAATAAAACACATCAACTCTGATTGTTTGTTTCACAATATATTTATTTTTGGTTTTTCTAAATCAAATTTGATGAAAAGTTCTTAGCTCTAATATTAATAGATTATTTTTTTCAGCATATCGAGATGCATCACTAATGAAGCTTGTAGTTTTACTATTTCTGGTGTTGCATCCTTTAGTCGTTTTGCAGCTTGCAGTTTAGTGTTTTTATGTGGTTCATTTATTTTTTTGAAGTACAAAGCCAACGCACGTTGTCGCAAGTTTGCATTCATTTTACACATAGTCAATAAAACTAGAAACAGGCACGTGCGACAGTTGCTTCAGTTGTTCCCCTTTTCTTCGCACTCTTTCTGTCTCTCCCTCTTTCTTCCTGCCACCTACTGCGACAGTTTGTGGCAGCTTGTCGAAATTAATCATTTGGCTGCCAGGCCGAAACGTTGCCAGTGCTTTTCGTTGTCATTTTCTTCGTTATACCCTCGAAACAAGTGCTCAATAAAGTGTATGAATATGTCAAAGTTATCCTATGTAGCTAAAAATTATTTTGCAGAAAGTTATTTGAATTTTTTGATTGATAAGCTTTATAGCAGCACATATGTACAAATACAAATCAAGTTTAAAAAATTAGTTGCAAAAAAATAAATCATGATCTAAATCGAGTACCTTCGAATACTACACTATATACACTTATGGATGAGATAGCCAAAGGTCTTATGTAGCCAGTGCTATAACCAAACTAGATGACACAGTTATTTGCAGTGTTTATATTTGGGGTGTTCTAAAAATTCCAGTTCTAGTTGAAAACCAAACAAATATGAATGAGTTTCAGGTTGGTTTTTGTTTGGTTTATATTTCTAGAATACCCCTGCATATATTGAAAATAAATTTATTAATTTAGCAATGGTCAAAATTTAATTTTTGAGAAAGGAAATTGTAATTTTCCATTTTTATTACAAGTATTTTATTACAAGTATACAAATTATAAAATAATTTCAAGCTAGAGTAAAGTATTTCTTCAGGTCGGGTCTTAATTTGAACTTGATATACAAATTGAAAAATAGTTTGAACCAAAATTAAAGAATTACAACGGGTTAGTTTTAAATTTAAATTTAATATTTATTTTATTGTTAATTTAACCCTTAGTTAAATTCAAATTTAAATTTTTTTATAACAAATTTAGATTTTTCGGCTGCTTTTAGTCGTGTATGATTAAATAAAAAATATACTAATTTTCTAGTTGCACATGCTCTATTGAGTTGACTTGAATTTTAATCTCTTTAATTTTTTATGGATTTTAAAAAATTGCTCACATTTTCATCTGATTTGAATAGAGTATCTTCACGCTGAACAGTTTTAAATTTTAACAGGGTATGCAACTAGTCATCTAATTAGTTTCTTTCTTATCTTGTGCACTTTTTAGTTTATCTGCAGAGCATCTGCTAGTCGTTTATTCTTTTTCAGTCTCTTGTGACTTGTTTTCTATGCTGTCGCAATCAGTTCTCAGTGACTTTCCCAACTTTGCTCACATTCTCATCTGTCGTTGTCACTGTCGCTGAACTTTCGTTTCCTTTGGTAGTTGGCTTTCTCTTCCCCTTTTTTTCTAACTCTCTCTCTCTCTTTCTCTCTCTCTCTCTCTCTCTGACTCTTACTCTTTCTGCAATGCGAGTTTGTCAACAACATTATGTTATAGTCGCATTCACATTCGCATTTGTTGATAGCAACATTCGCTCATGTGTGTCACACCATGTGTGTGTATGTGTGTGTGTGGGTGTGTGTGTGTTGTCTGGTATTCCATTCGCGTAATTTCCCATGGTATTTTTACGCTTCTTAACATGTGAGTGCATCTGTTTGCTCCAAGCTCCCAATTCCAAACTCAACCATTTCACACACAGCTGTCTCCTGTCTCCTATCTCCACTCTCTTCTCTTCCCTCTCCTATTTCTTCTCTCTTGTCTTCTCTGTACAATTTCAAAGACTCTCAACTTCCTTTGCATTCTGGCAATGAAATCAACATAACTTGTGTATTTCCTTCACCTCTAGCTCTCAGCTCACTGCTCCAACTCTCTCTCTTCCTCTCTCACTCTCTCTGCTCTTTCGTGTGTACTTTCTTGAAGTATCCTCACCTCTCCTTGTAACATTCATCATCCATGTAATAACCTGTAACCATGCCTGACATTGTCAGCCAGTTTTCAGCGATTGTTTTTTGTGTGCAGATTATGAACAGCATTTGCCTGAGTTACCAGACTTTCCTACCTTCTGTCTCTTTCTCTCTCTCTCGCTCACACCGTCTCTTTCTTAGCTTCTCTACCTTATTTAGCGGCTTTCACTTTGGCACTTGAAATGTCAATCAGTCGTTCACTCGCTTAGAAATCCGTTTCCGCTTGTCATTTAACATTGAATTTGGATTCCGTTGTTACTCATCTTCCTCATTCTCCTCCTCCAAGTCCACTTATCAGCCCAGTACCCAATGAGTACCTGGGCTTATGTGCTTGTGCACACTCGACTTCAGCTTTTCATTTTTTTTTATTTTTTTGTTTTTATTTATTTATTATTTATTTATTTATTTATTTTTTTTGTTTTCTAAATATTTATTTCAAAATGATTTAATAAAGGGCTGTAAAGCTATGTGTAGTGGGTATCTAACAGTCGAGCAGCTTGACTTTAGTCTTCGAATTTGTCACTTATTGTGATATAACCAATTAGGGTTCCTTTTTATCCCTCTGATAATCTTGACACCTATCGACGAGCAGTTCCAATTAAAAGCGTGTAAATTGTGTTTGAAGATTTCCATCAAAACTGCAAAATGTGTCGCATGTTTTCACGGCTGATTACGCCTCCCTTGGGGCGTGGCAGGGATGAGCAAAGAGAGGGTGGGGGAGGGAATGCCATTTAGGCCACAATTCCTAACTAAATATATGAACATATATTGTAATTTGCCAGGGAAATGAAGTGAAATTGGGAGGCAAGTGAAACTTTTTTTTCTTGTTGTAGCAACATTTTCACATTTCCACAGTTAAACATCTTGGCATTTCCACATTTTGACATTTCTCTGTGCTCGTACTCGTATTCGTTCTCGTTCTCGTTCTCGTTCTCCTTCTCTCTCTTTCTCTTTCTGTCTCTTCTTTGAATTACTGGCAATGCATGGCAAGCAAATTTATTGGCAAATTGGGAGCACAGAGTTTTCTTTCCATTTCCTCGCTGTTGCTTCTCAACGGTAGACAGAGTATTTTTCGCTGTATGTGTGTGTGTGTGTGTGTGCGTGTGTGTAAAAAGCACTTGAGTGTATTTTTTACAGCTTGCTTTTTTTTTGTTTATGTTATTTTTATTGATTGAAAATAACTTAGTGGCGCTTTATGTGTGTTGTATGTTGTGTATGTTGTGTGTGTTGTGTGTGTTGTGCATGTTGGCAATGGGGAGTCTGAGTTCGAGACACACGATATAAACTCGACCAGTTTATGCCAATGGTATGTAAATAAAATGAAACTTCATCCTCTGCCATCTCTCACTTATTTACCTGTGTGGCAGCCTCATTGCCCCTGGGGCATTGTAACTGAAATTCATTGAGCGTCTTTCGATAATCCCACAAATAATGCGAAACCCGAAGGAGCTGGAGAGATTCTCAAGTAGCTGCGGGCCAAGTCCACTAATTAAGTGTGCTCAATTGTGGCCTTAACTTTAATGAGCTGCATTTATACACATAAATATGTCTCTATGTATGTGTGTGTGTGTTTGTGTGTGTGTAAATTGCCAAGACAATAAGGTGGGGTCAGCAATTCTCAGCTAAACTGAGCGCATGAATCAAGTACATTTTTATTAAAACTTTACACAATTTTTAAAAAATTAGAAAAATTAATACGTCGAAATACTTAGTCTTATTTCAAGTAGAAGTTTACGTACTTATATCATATTTGCTAACAGATTTTATTCTTTTATAAACAGATTATAACTATATACATTTTTAATTCTTTTATTTGAGCTATATTTTTAAAATTCATATAAATAAAAATATAATTATTAAAAAATGACTTAAGTCAAGAATTTTAAAATTTTAAGATGTCGTTTTATAATATTTATGACATCGAAATAAATAGAACTAAGGCAAAAAAAATTTTGTTGAACGAATTTATAAATATTTGAATGCAGGAATTTAGAAGCCAAAATCAAAATGAGTTTATTAAAAGTGAAAGCTTGAGATTTAAAAGTTTGAACTTTCGAAATTTAAAAGTGGGGATTTTTTTAAGAATTAAATAAAAATTTAAGTGCAGAATGAATTTAAATGCCAAACAATGATTAAAATGATATTCCGCTTGAAAATCGGTTCAGATTTGATCAAGTTATGACAGTTTGAAGTTGGTAAGACTTCGGATTAACCACTTCACAAGTCAAAACTTTTGTTCAATTTCACATGATTTAAAAAAAAAAAATGAAAGGTCTCAGAATCAAGTTTAAAGTGTTGTTTTTTACTTATTACGACATAAGAAGTTGATTATAAGTGAAAACTTAAGATTTAAGATTTTGAGTTTTCGAAATTTCAAAGGGGGGACCCTTAGCTTGGAAATCGAATATTGGTCGAAAATAAATAATTTTTCGTAATGAACAAATATTGAATACAGAATGAATTTAGAGGCCAAATCATGATCCAAATGACATTCCGCTTGAAAATCGGGTCAGTTTTGATCAAGTTATGACAGTTGGAAGTTGGACAACTCTTTGACCTAGCAACTTTACCACAACCGTAGCGGTACAAACGTTTCGGTATTTGGTTCTTGACAGAGAATTTTCATTCGGTTACGGTTTCAGTTCCGGTACAAAAAATGAAACGGTTAGTTTCGGTTAACGGTTCCGGTATCGGTTCCGGTGTTGCGTACTAAAGTTTTACTTATTTTTAGATTTTTGATACATCATACACGCAGTCTCTTTTTACTTACATAAATAAATACAACTACAGGGTTGCCCATATTCGACGGACCCATGTTTTTTTTAAAAAAATCAAAGAAAAAAATAAAAATTTGGCGGTTGGCAATCTTAATCATTTAATTTGTTCCAAGTAGATTTGTTTACATCAATTTTTGAATATGATATCTCTCAAATGGCCGCCTCTGGCGTTGATGGCGTATTGTGCCCTTTTTTGCAGCATTTTCCATCGTTTTCGCCAACATTTCGGCCGGAATAGCGGCTATTTCTTCACGAATGTTGTCCTTGAGCTCTTCTACGGTCCTTGGCTTGTTAACGTAAGCCTTTGACTTCAAATATCCCCACAAATCGGGCGAACGCGGTGGCCAGTCAAATCACCACTTTTCGACATCAAACGGCCGGAAACAATTTCTTCAGAAAATCGATTGTTATGCGACTTGTGGGCGGTGGAGCGCCGTCTTGTTGAAACCAGAACTGCCCCATACGCTTTCGACGAATAATTGGCATCACAAAATTGGTCATCATGTCGCGATAACGCTCTGGTTGACGGTAACAGCATGGCCATTTTCATTTTGGAAGAAAACGGCCCAATGACCGTTTTCGCACTAACGCCGCACCAAACTGTGACTTTTCGTCATTAAGAGGCACTTCTTCAATCTCCTGAGGATTTTCACCAGTCGAAAATTTTTCGTATAAACGCTTAATGGTGTTCTTAGAAGGCGCACTTTTCACATTTTTAATTTTTTAAAGCACGTTGAGTTTTCTTGACTTGTTCTGTTGAATGTAAATTTCAACTATTTCAGAGCGCTCGCGTGGCGTGTATTGTTCCATGGTAAAAATCTGCTTGGACTGACGCTTCAAACGTGGTATGTCATTAAGCGATCTGACATCTCTGTCAAAAGTTATGGAGTTGCTAGATGGGTCCGTCGAATATGGGCAACCCTGTATGTGTTACTGAAATGAATTTTATTTCTAACTATATGTATATTTAAAATAGATTTTACAAATACCTTAAGTATCTCTATTACCTGATTCGTGGTGAAATTTATGTAAGTACTTCTTTTCTCTCAGTGTGCCATTTGTCAAAGGCGCTCGAGTGTTGGTCGCATTTTTATTCATTTCATTTCGTTTGGCATTTTTGGGGTCTGCATAACTGGACCATATTAATTAGCTTGATTAAAATGAATATTTGCGCAACTTTTTGTCGCCAGCTGCTTGTGGCAAGAGTGCATGGGGCAGGGGGGATAGGGGACAGGGGTACAATGGGGCAACAGCAACACGACACTCAATAAATAAACACTTCTTGCTATTGTTACGTCAAGTGACAGGCCCTGCCAAGGTACTTGAACTATACACTCCTCCCTCCCCTTCCCTACTCAGCATACTTTGCCCCTTTTCCCTTCTCACAGTTTGCGCCTTCAGTTTTGTACTCGTAATAAACCAAATGTAAGGCTTCCCAAACTCAGCTCAGTTTTATTGATGCGGCACACGCGACGTATGCGCAATGTGCGACGATGGCAACAGAAGGTAACGAAATGTGTGGCAAGTGGCAAGTGGGGGAAGAGTCGACGTGTCGACCAGATAAATCTTCATGCGGCAAACGAATGGAGCCATGAAAAATGTCGGAGCATTCATTCGCAACGGCTGCGGATATTTCCCATCATCGCCATCGCCATCGCCATCGCCATCGTCATCGTATTCTCCATCGTCGTATTCTCGCTGTTGTCGCTGTTTATTTGCACGATTTCGTTTCATGTGCCTTTTTTGTTTTTACGAGCATAAAGATAAATTCACACGATCCGGCCAAGAGCTCAAGCGAAAGGACTTACCACTGTCTGACAGAAAGTCTGGCAACGCACACTGGTTCGAATTACCAAATTGTTGGCTTAATTATAGCATATTAAAGATTATTAAAAAAAAGGCATATTTTTTTTTTATACATTTCTAAGCTATATTTTCTTCAAGTGATAATAAGTTTTTAAGTGATTATAAGTTTAATAAAATCAAACAAGAAAAATATTATCTTGTAAAACTCAAAAATAAACCATAAATACTTTTTTTTGTTAGGCAAACGGCTAACAAGATAATCCGTAATATTCAATAACACAAAAAATTAGTTTTAATTTTAACTATTGATCCAAAAAAAAAGAATTAATAACTACATTTTAATTTATTAAAATAGGACACCTAGTTGCTACATTTTACGAACAAATCGATTGCATTTACTTAACGGTCTTAATATATAAAGTATTTCATTTAAATTTAATCAAACTTATTAAAAAGATTTATTATTTAATTTGAATCAGTATTCAAGAAAAATATAATAATATAAAATCTGCTTTCAAAATTGCACTTTTCAATCACAGTAAAATAAAGTTACGTATAAGCAATGTAGGCACATACTTAATCGATTACATTTTAACCTAACTTAAAATAATCATCAAATCTAACAAGTTTCAATTCTCTTTATGCCATCCAAATTTTGTCCATTCAGACCAGTGTGCAATGACCAGGTTAAGTTCAGTTACGTTCAGTATTAGACATGGCCAGGAGACCGCTCCGGAATTTCGTTGATGCGATTTTATTTATTTATTTATAGTAACAAATTGCAATGTCAACTTAATCACCGTACTCTATTAGTTTTCGTTCCATTCTTTGTGTTCAGTTCTCTCTTTTGCTTTGTGGACAGTCTGCAGATTGTGTAGCCGCCCCGTTGGCCAGGCAAACATATTTTACGGCTTTATAGAAAGTCATTATTTCTGTTCTCAATGTTGTTGTTGTTGTTACTGCAAAGTCAGCCCGCTTATCGCCACCCAATAAAACAAGTTAATTAATTAATCATTACTTTTTTGGCAGCACAGTTTCTGCTTTATTTTGTTTTCTTTATTTACTATTTTTTTCCATGCTGCTTATTGACATTATTCCGCATAGAATGAGGGAGGTGGAAGTCAGAGAGGTTCGAATTGGATTACAATGCTAAGACCAGGGACCGAAAATTAAAGATATGGAAAAAAGCTTTAATTAAAGTAATAAATGTGAAACAAATGTGTCATAGAAATTCCGCAAATTCTAATATCTATAATTTATACAATAGGAATCATTTATTATAGTTTTTAATTTGTGTTTAAGAGTTGGAATTTTATAACGAAATGTCAATATTTATTTAATAGTCATAACACTAATTTGCGATTTTTATTGAGAAATAATAAATTAACAATACAAGTGAAATTTAAATGAAGATTGAAATATGTAATAAAACAAAAAATATAATAAAAATAATAAAGTAGTTTTTATATTGCAATTTTTTGCTTTAAAGTCTCATAACATTTGCAATTCCTGGCTAATACTGAAAGACTTACTTTAATATTCGAGCTGACTCTCAAAACTACAAACTACAAACTACAACTACAACATCTTTGACTACAACAAATTAAGAGAGACGCGTTAGATTTGACTTAAGTAATTTTGTTGTTTGGTGGCAAACGTCCCTATATGCATCATGATATTGAGTTTGTAGATGGAGTCCTAATGCACTCACTGGATAATTAATCATATTTGTTGACTTAACCTACAAACTATACAGTATTGCTCACTGGATACCGTAATTAGGGCACAACTACCACAAAGACGAGGACGACGACGATGACAATGATTGGCACAAGAGAGAATTAATAAGTTAAATGAAAGAGATGGAGTGGGGAGAGAGAGAGAGAGACCTTACGATTTATGCAACTAATGCAGCAAAAGTCTTTTACTTAGCCTATGAAGAGAAATTCTCGGAGTAGCTGAGGGCAATCACATTGAAGAGGAGGTCGCGATGCACAGTGGGCGATTTGTCTGTTTTAGCATAACGCATTTGAAAATTTGGATATTTAAGATTGAATTTAGAAATGTAGCTTTATTTTTTTGTGAGCAGATTTTAAGAATAAGAATATTCAGTTTTCTTTAAATAAAGTATAATTAAATAATATATATGCAGACTTTATTATTTTTCTAAGGAATAAATTTAAAAAAAAATATAAAAAATATGCATTTCCCATAAAAAAAAATGATTAAAAACTATTATTTATGACTTTTCATTTAATTTGATGACTTTGCCAGAATGAGTATAATCTAATTTAAATTTTTTCAGTTATTAATAAGTTTTTATTCAAAATAAAAAATGTGATTTGCTTGACAAGTTATTAGTTTTGTTGCGCTAGATCAGTCAAATTACCCACTGTGCGGCAGAAGGTGGCTGGATGGGGGGAAAGGGAAAAAGATGACTAGCTACTTTGGGGCAAGGATCACGAGTATCGTAACTTAACTAGCGTTGTTATCCTAATGCGTTTGATTGCTTTAAGCCGATGATTGGTCAGTTGCACACGCGTGAATCCCTGGACTCCAGGATTCCCTGGACACAGGGAACGAGGACGAGTCGCGTGTTGAAAATAATTGCTTGGTGTTCACTTCTAATTGACAAGGATTCTCTGGGCGGAAATGTTAGGACAATTTGGAGAACAAGTTGGAAGAGGCGTGTGTGCGTGTGTGTGTGTGCGTGTGTGTGTGTGGAGTGGAACTTATTCAAGTCCATTTGATGGCGCTGCTAGCTCGCCTGCTTTGCCATTCAGCTGCTCCTCCTGTGAGTCCAGCGAGAGTCGCGACTTGGCCGCCGTCTCCATGGACTTCCAGTTGCCACCGCTTGTGGCATGCTGCAGCGAGATGCGTGGTATGCTCTTGCAACTGCCCGCAATGGTTGACGCCTCTGATACACCACCACCACCACCACCACGATCCTCCGATTCGGCCAGAGCACTCAGACTGCAAGTGGGAGGAAGAATTCGATGTGGAAAGCGGGGAGATCCTCGAACTCGCTCCCTTAAGCTCGGGGCTGGTTGCACCATCGATGGACGTCGACTGCTGGGCAGCTGAAAGTTCACCTTGGTCTCGGCCAGCTTCACATACACTAAGAAAAAGTATGCGTTTATAATAATAAATATTAATAAAAATTTAAAAATTCATTTTATAATTTTATATGATTAAGTATAAGAAAAATCACTTTGATTCAACTTAAAACATGCACAAAGCTAAGCTAATAAAATAATAGGAAACAATTTCTTGAAAAATTTGTATTGAATTTATATTTAATCACATTAATTACAAGTTATTCATGTTAACAAAACTATTATACTCTGCTTAAAATCATAAATGGTTTTATTTTATTTAAATTTGCAGTAACAATATGTTTTCAAATTTATTTTAATATAATTAAACCAAAGGGAAAAATGTCTTAAAGCTAATATTAATACATTAAAAAACAATATTAAAAAGAACTTATTATTTAATTATTAAATGACACAAGTAATTATAAATAAAATTCTCGTATTCAATTTAAAATAAAATTTTATATAATTGGAAAGTTCGCAAAAACTATTACAGTTTTTTTTTAATTAAATATGTTTTTTTTATTGATAATTATTTCATTTAACTAAACTGCAAAGATTTGTATAGTTTTTTTTAAATATCAAAGCATATTTAAACTCAAAGTCATTTTGAATTATTTTATTAATAACCTATCTATATTTGATATAAAAATAAAATATAATTTCACATTAATTTTCAATAAATATTAATAAATAAATACAATAAATTAATATGAAAATAAATATGAAATACAGAAATATTGAAAAAAAATGTGGAAATAGTAGGATTTACATTGTTTTTTCTTCTCTGTGTACTTGCCACCATCGGTCACGGATTCAAGATCGAAGCGTTCACCGGAGATTGTGGTAATGGGCAAGAAGTTGGGATCCTTGGTCAGATGATCGAGGTGGGTGCCACTTTTGGTCAGTGAACCACGGTGAATTGGCTTTAGATGGCAGCCATTGGAGCTGCTCCCAGTGGCCAGGTTGCCGGCGTCGCCGGGATTGGGATTTGGACTGCTGTAGATGGCATTGCAGGAGGCCGTCTGCGAGGAGGGAATCAATCTCGTAAAGAGTCCCATGTGCGACTTGAAGGCGGCCTTGAGACCCTTCTGATCCGCCAAACTGGCGGTCGATCCCTTGCTGCTGCTCGTGGTGCGCGTGAAGATACCTCGCAATCGATTGATCAGTCCCATTTTGGTCTCTGTAGCCTGTTGATGTGCTAGCCGGAGATTGAACAGATCCTGGGCGGGCAGACACGCCTCCTCCAGCTGCGGCTGCGAGGCGAAAGTCACCGAGCGTCTCATGGGGATCTGCATATACTCCGCCGAAGGCCAACTCGCCCGAGGAATCACCGGAGGCAGCACGGACAGCAGAAGATTCGGCAGAATTCCCGAGATGCTGGGAGTACGCGATTTGTTCGGCATCGGAGCTTGCGAAATTCCACTCGACACGGTCAGTTCCGGCTTCAGATGTCCGTGTCCCGCCAGCAGCGAGGTGGACGAGGAGGTCGTGGTCGAGGCAGTACCCAGTCCAGACTCCAGCAAGCGCTCCAGTTTCCGAATCTCCGCGTCGAGTGCCTGAATCTCCTTCTTATAAACACGATTCTGCACCTCAACCCGATACTGAAGTTCCCTTCGATCATCGACGACAAAGCGTCGTGTGTTGCACTCCATCTTTAATCCCATGCTGTGTATCACGGGATCGATGATGTCGTCTGTGGAGCAGAAAGTAAAAGTAAGAAAAAATAAATCAGTTAAAAAAATGATATTAGCCAAATTGCAAAACAAGTAATCAAAGCAAGAAGAAACATACTTCTAAGATATATATATCCTAGTTTTAGGGAGCATCTCCTTAAAATTAAAAAATATTTAAAATTCCCTATAAAAATACTAAATAATTTATATTTATCCTAAAAACATTGCCTTAGGATTAAAAAAAAATCTGCTTTGACTATATACGGTAATTAGTATAAAGCAACACTTTAAACTAGATTCTGAGACCTTCCAATTGTTTTGTACAAAATTATGGAAAATTGAACAATAATTTTCTAAATCCAAAGTCTGACCAACTTCATTCAATCATAACTTGGCCAAAACTCAACCGATTTTCAAAAAGAATGTCATTTTAATCATGGTTCGGCCTCTTACTTTATTCTGCATTCAAATTTTATTAATATTTTTCTTAGAATTTACAAAAAATTGATTTCGATGGTAAGGGTCCTCCCTTTGAAATTTTTAAAATTAAATATTTTATATCTTAGGTTTTCACTCTTAATCAACTCCTTATATCGTTATTAGTATAAAACAACACTTTAAACTAGATTCTGAGACCTTTCATTTTTTTGTAAAAAATCATGGGAAATTCAAAAAAATTTGCACTTGTAAAGTTCCTAAATCCAAAGTCTGACCAACTTCAATATAACATAACTTGACCAAAACTCAACCGATTTTTAAACGGGATGTCGATTTGATCATGGTTTCACTTCTTAATTTACTCTGCATTTCAATTTTTTTTTTTAAATCGTTAAAATAAATTTTTTTTTAAAGTTTGATACTTTATGGTTTTGTTCACTTACTGCGTGCCCAGATGGCGTGTAATTTGGGTATGAAGAGCAGGCAGAGAGTCGCCGTTGTGGAGGTCAAGATGAGTGCAGTTATGGTTAGAAAGGCCAGAGTTACCCGCTCGGAGATTAAGTTGGCCAGAACCACAACGATGGCACTGGTAATGACCACACTGTAGACGGAGACGCCAATGTACTGGGAATCATTCAGGGCGGGAATCTTGACGTGACGCGTCTCCCAAGCCATGTAGACGCCCACGACGAGGAGGAGACCCTTGTAGGCGTAGAGGACACTCAGCCAGGTCTGTGTGTGCTGAGAGCGACAAACCTCGACCTGAATGGGGAAGCACAATAAACAAGAAACAAGAAACATGAAAAACAAACAACAACACACACAAAACGAAAACAAGAGTCACATTAGGGATGAGAAAGTCAATTTACAGGCTCGATAGAGACACCATGAATAAATTTAGATTCGGCACGCCGAAGATCTGATACCCTTGCAGAATGTAAATTAATATTAAGAATGTAAATTAATAATTGTGCATAAATTTAGTTTTTATTATAAAATAATTGAACAATTGCTGTTCTAAGATTGTATCTTAATAATGAAATATATAATATAGACTATTTTGAATAGTTTTAGTCATTCATATGATTATTATTGATATAATAACATTAAGAATCAACCCACAAAAAAATTATATGTATGCATATGAACTGTTCAAAATATTCTAAATTATATATTTAAATATAAAGATACAATTTGGGAACTGCAAATTTTTTTATTTTTATTTTTGTTTATAAATAAAATTAAATAATTATTTTAAATTATGCTTACTTAAGCCGATTTAAAAAAAAATTATTTGAATCCTACTGCAAATTACGAAACTAATATTTGTTTTAAATTTTATGAATACAAATTTTAATAAATTAATAAAAAAGTCAATATCTCCATAAAAACACAAGTATGTCCTCGATTTAAAAGTTAATTTGTTTTATTATATTATTACTTTATAAAATGTAATTAATTTATTGATTAAAATTTTATTTGTTGAGAAAAAAAAAATTCTATTGCTTAAAATGTATAATGGAAAATGCAAACTAAAAAACTTTTTAACATTATAGATACATGTCAGATCTAGCACTAAATGGATATGCTAGGCTTAAATGAAAGTGTTACACAGCTCGTGACAAAATTGTTATACACTCTGTAAGGGTATAGATAGCTAAAGGTACACCCACCTGAGGCTGGTAGACAACGCTCCGATCAATGGCGCTGATTTCGAGTGTCAAATTATGCAAATGTCGTTCCATGGGGTCGGCAACGACCCACAGAGTGACGAGAAGGGCATCCACAAGCAACAGGCCGCACACGAGTAGAATTAGCTGAATGTCCTGCAGCATTTTGTCCTTGAACACGCTGCCGGTGCGTGTGAAAATGCGGTGCACCCGATATGTCTTTGCGAACATCGAGCCAAAGGCGAGTGAGAATCCAGCTGAGAGCAGATACACGCGTGCCTACAGAGAGAGAGAGAGAGAGAGAGATAGAGAGAGAGAGAAATGGAGATAAAACCAGTTTATATGGTAGAGAAGACAGTGTCATGTTGAGGGCCTAAACAAGTCATCAATGGCCAACGTAACAACAACACGGCTCAAAGGAGGCGGAAATTTATGCAAAATAAAGAATATCACAAAAGTTGTGAATTTTCCGTGTTCCAGTGTCATGTGTTTGCTGTTGTTTCCCTGCCTCCTCTTGTCTGTCCATTCAGCCATTACATGATGATACGAAACAGCAAAAAAAAAAAGAGCAGAAACAACATTAAACAGGGAGGAACAAGCCAGAGTCAGAGTCTGAATTACAGCGGACTCTGAATTTCCCTGGAGTGGAATCTTTTGGTGAAAAAAATTTCAATGACAAGGGCATCAAATTGGACTTTATGACTCGGGTAGAGTGAAAAGCAGCTCGTCTAGCTTGAGTTTAAAGATTTACTGAGCTTCACATAAAAAGATTTTCTCTCTCTTCATATTTTTGCAGCTATTTATAGCATCACAGTTTCAACAATCCGGCAATCCGGCAATTCACATAAATAAAACAAACACATGAGCCGCGACTCAAAAGTTCTGCTGAAACTGAAAGTCATATTTGATGAGTAGAGGCAGAGAGGGACAGACAGGGCGAGAGAGACGGAAAGAGGGAGATTCTGCTTGCATAACCGAAAGTTAAACAAAAGAAGTAAACATATTACAGTCGAACTGCTCGACCCCAGCAGACCCAGTAGCTGTAACTTTGCAGCCATTTAATATAAATTTATTAAAATAAAGAGAATAATGAAATGGCATCGAAATAAAGTCCCTCATATAACAACTGAAAGTACGTAAATAATAGAAAAAGTACAAGTACAAGTACAAGTATTTGAACAATAGCCAGAAATACTATATCTTTATATTTATATAAATACTATAACTCAATCAAATACTATAGCTCAAGGTTTGAAAAAATAAAATTAAGTTAATTACATATTTGTTTTTTTAATATTACGCAACAATTTTAAAAATAGAATGAAAAACGTTTACGTTTAAAGACATATTTAAATCTATAAGTTAGCTTACATTATTAACAAAATTTGAATTTTGTAAATAGTTAAAGTATCCAGAGACTTTTAAGACCAATAAAAATAATATTTTGTGTTAAATTTAATTAAAGTTTAAGCTTAAAACCAGAGGACATAAAAACCGGTTCGCAAAACATTTACCTAAAATTTGTTCTGCCTTGTTTATAATTGTTTTCTATGTTTATTTATCGATTGAGATGCAAAATCTTAAAGCTGTAGCTTCAGAATTGTGCTTGGTTTTTGATGGTTATTATTTTTTTTATTTTTCATGTGCAGGAGGACTTTTTAAAATTTCTAAATCAAAATTGAACTGTATGGCCACAAACATATACGCCTCTTTGCTGTCTTTGTACTGGGCTAAAAAAGTGGGAGGAATTGAAGGACTTTGTTTTGACTTACCGTGCAAACCGTGGCAAAGGAATCTTCAGCCGATGGCAGCGTCGAGTGGTCGAGGCCCAAAAGGATGACGGTGGCATAAACGAAGATGCATCCCACTGCGGTGATGTTGCTCAGCTTGGGGCTGGAAAGTTTAATTGCTCTGTGGAGAAGAGAACAAGAGAGAACGAATAAGAGTAAGTGCAAAGTAAACAACTGGGGACTTGCAACTGCAACTGCAACTGCAACTACAACTTGCAACTTACTTGAGCTTGCGAAAGTGTAGATTGAAGGCGAGAAAGGCAATGGCCAGAGCAATGCCCACGCTGGACAGTGTTGCAATAGTGTAGAATGCCAGTGGAGCAATCGTTGCCACACGCAACTTGAAGACACGTTTGGCAATCGGCACCTGACCACTGTGCCACTTCACCGCCCGACACCGAGGACAGCGAAAGTCCAGAGCATCTGTGGCAGGATAATACAGAGCTATAGGTTCCAGCATGCCACGCTGGATCTGATAGAAGGCCGTGGTGCCCACTCGATCCGGTCCGCTGAACGAGACAGGACCCTGCAGGCGACAATTAAAAACGAGATTGCATTTTATATGTATTGTGCCATCAAAAAAATATATTTCTCTTGTCTTTCTTAATTATTTTAAATAGTTTGGAAATTTGATAAATTAACTGAAAAAGAATATACTTTTTGAAAATTATAATTTAAGCATTGTACTTTTATTTGATGAAAAAGCTTTTGTCTTTGACAGATACTGTATTCGATAAAAAAAATAAGCTGAAAATAAATAAAATCAAGTTAGTCTGTAGATAAATAAAATGAAATAAAATAAATATGCTTGAGAAAATTAAGAATTTCAATCAGACCTGTTTTGGTTTTCACTTTCGTATTTATCGGATTTGAAAAAATGTAATTTTTCACGTTGCATTTGGGCTGAACATTTTAAAATTATATTTTTATCAATTTATTGGACTTAAATTCACCAACTCAAGGTGAATTAAATACCCAAATTATTACCAGATTTATATAAAAACAGGCTAAAGATTTTCACTTTCGACAAATCTTGCCGAAAGTGAAAACCAGAACGGGCCTGAATACTTTAATAGTTTCATAGTTCCTCATTAATTAAAAATTTTTCAAACATTTTAAAATATGCTTGCTAAATTTTTAAAATTCGTCAAAGAATTTCATTGATTTATTTCATAGTATATCAACCGATCAAAATGTCCGTGTTCCTCAAATTTCACTTTTCAGATATTGATTTGCAGTCACCATAAAGAGTTTTAACAAAAATGTTATGCAACTGAATTTGACAAAGCTTTGACATTTCGACTGTCTTACCGATACTCCAAGGAAGTGCAGCTTGCCCAGCTGCTGGAGAAACTCCCAGGCCATGTCGCTCCTCGTATAGTCGAATCCATCCAGCTTCGATTGAGCTGCATCCTGTCGCCAATGCTCCTCGGCAGCCCGAAGAGCCAATGCGATTGCCCACACGGCGTCATATGTTTGTGGTGCATATTGGGAAATGGCCTCCGGCAGCAAATGGCTGGCGGTGCCACGCCTCTTTCTGGTCCGCAAATCCGATTGTGGTGCTTTTCTGCGGCTGCCAGTTGCGTCCTCATTGTGAAACTGCGAAAATTGTTTACGCAGCTGCGAGTTGAACATGTGATTGTTCTGCGGAACGAATGAAAATTGCTGCGATTAAATAGAGCACAATACCCTCTAAATTCCCCCAGGGGGACTCCCATTTATACCACAGCCTAACAATGAGATTGCCAGCTCATTATGCGTCGCCGATTTCATGGCTGACACTAAAACGATAATAAACATTTTATCATGATGCGCCTACGAATTGTGAGTTGAAGCAATCGTTGCCTCGGGAAACTCGCATCAAATGAATCATTATACCCGGCACTCAGCAATTACATGGGTGTATTATCTTTGTGGCAATTTTCATAAATGATAACAGAGCAAAGTCACAAAAGTGTCTGGGCAATATCAGCTTTGAATAACACTTTAAGTGCACAGTCTTAACACCAAAAAAAAAAAAAGGTTCACAATTTTTATATTGATTAATAATTGTTATTTTTTAACTAAAAAAAGAAGTAACGTTTTCAGGAGCTAAAGAATATATATATATAAATAAGAAAAGCACTTTATAATATTTTTTTTTTTTGGGAAATGTGATTGGAAAGGCAATTGGAGGAAATAAATATTATCTTGAGCAGAAAAGAGACAACAACGTTATAGAAACTTAGTGACTTTAACAGAAATATATAGACCTGTACCGGTTTCAATTTCGTTATATTTTTCGGAGTATCTTTTATTTCGGCAAAATTTTGCGGATTAAACTTTCTTTTAGTTGATGACTTTAAGTCAAATGAAGTGAAAAACGATCAATTTGAAATATACTTAGCTTAAATGAAAATGAATAAATAAAAAGTGAAGACTGGAACAGGACTGTATATCTTTTTATACCCGTTACTTAAAGAATAAGTAAAAGGGTATATTCTGCTTGTTGGAATGTATTGTAAGGGGGACCCTTAAAGTATATATATTTTTGATTAGCATCAATAGCCGAGTCGATATAGTCATGTCCGTCTGTCTGTCCGTCCGTCTATCTGTCCGTCCGTCCGTCTGTGCGACCGTCCGTCTATCTGTCCGTCCGTTCGTCTGTCCATCCGTCCGTCCGTCCGTCTGTGTGAGCGCCAAATGATACCAAATTTGGCACACAGATTTCTATACACCCCATTTCTATATATGCAGATCAAGTTTGTTTTAAATTTTTGACACGCCCACTTCCGCCCCCGCTAATCGCGAAAAGCCCCCACATCCACAGTTCTTAAGATAATACAGTTTTTATGGTTATTCACGTTATCTATAAATATTATCTATTATTCCACTTAACCGCAGCAAGATCGGACAAGTAGAACGGGAGAAATAGCTGACCAAAGTTATTAATAAAATTATTATTTCTAGGCAATCTCCTAAAAGTATGCAGTAGTTTTTATTAAACAAAATATATTCTTATTTTTTGGTGCGAGTATCTGAAATTCGAGCTCACTCGACTGTAGCTTGATTACTTTTATGATGCTCAGTCTGGCTGACTCAGTTTGACTGTGAAGCAATCTGTGTGATAAATCAGCTTACCAGTCCACTGTAGCTGACATTATTGCCCACGATGCTGTTGTGGGTGGAGACAACTATGAGATTCTCGACGGCCAGCTGAAGCTCGTGTCTGGTGCACGGTGTCTGCTGGTCGGTCCACCAAGGTGCACCCATGCTCTCGTGCAGGATCCAGGCGTAGTCGGCCCCAAACATGCGCAGCCTGTAGGCCTCGCAAAGGATCTGAGGTGCCAGCTCCTGGGAGAAGCTGCCGATAATGATGCGTGTGTCCGTCTCCTGTAGCGACAACATTTTCGGCCATTTGTCATGTTTGTGTCAACACAAACAGTCCCGACTGGGGACTCTGACTCACCCTGAGGAGCAGCAGCTGCTCCTTGAAATCGGTTGCCGCAAATGTGATTGTCGCCGCACAGGAAATGTTGGCTGCCTCCAGCTCAGTGACCAAATTGTTGACAGCCAGCGAATGAACCTCCTCGTTCTGTGAGAACGTTGTCACAGTGCCCCAGCCAAAGCGACGGATGAACGCAATACGGGCCGGATTGTGGGACGAGTCCGGGGCAACGGTGCGATAGAAATACGGGAATTCACGTCTATCGCTCAAGGCTGGCGATGTGGAGCCAAAGGAGACCTGTAATCAGTAGCATGCGAGGCAATTGTTACGCAACCTGCAACACAATGTGCCACACACACACACACACACACACACACACACACACACGCACACAAAGTTTGTCTTGCCTCATGTATGTGTTCCACCAAGTTTCGCCTCATTTAAGCCAACCAACTGAACTTCAAAGGCCAAACTCCGAATCACTCGACATTTGCATGCAGCATGCTTCTAAGTGAATTCCTTTCTTTCCCCTCTTTCTTTACCTGAGATAAACCCATCTGTTTTCATTTTCACGCATTCCTTACTATACCCTTACATAAGGTATATACACAGAGAAAAAAAAGCCGTACTAAAATTAAGTTTAAATGAGCTCGAATTAAGTATTTTCGATACTTAAAAAAAATACTTGATATAAGTACGAATTACTGAAAATAAGTATACAAATTCGTTAACCAAGTACCAACATTCTTTATATAAAAACAAAGAATCTTAAATCAAGTAAAACTCCTAAATTACTAGATATGAGTACAAACATTCTTAAAATAAGATCGGGACCCAGGGTCGACTTACAGATCAAGTTCGTCAAATCTTGAATTAAGTACATTAATTCTATCTTCATTTTTGCGTTCGCTTGCTTCGAATTTTTAAGTACGAAATACATGATTTTTTCCCTCTGTGTAACTGTCTTATGAAAAATTGTCACTCAGTATTTGATATTATAACTAAAAGCGTTTGCTAATTAGAAATTGTTCTAAACAGGAAAACTCAGTTTTTTAATAACAATTCATTATCTTTTCTTTTTTGCGTTTAGAACAATTCACTGTTTTTTGCGGTCCTTTCAGTAATATCAATTGAATAAGGTTCTTTACTTAATTTTTTTTTTTTTAGCTGTTACTTAGTAAGTTTTCTAGTGCTGAGATATAAAATCAATACTATAGATTACTATACTAAATATTTATTTCTATTTTTAATATTTTAATATTTTTTAAACTTTTTTAAAAGAATTTTCCAACATTTTTTTAGTTGTTTATCAATTAAATAATTTTATTTTAATGCTAAAACTATATAAAATTTGTCCTTTTCACTTTAACAAGTCACAGTTTGAGCGTATAAAATCTTAATTTTTCCATTTCTACTTAATCCAGTAATTTTTTAGTCCGTCAGTTCGTCAGTTGCTGATGTATTATCATATTTGCATATAATTATTAACATAGAATTAATTAAATAATTGCATTTTCAACGGTTTGGAAATAGTATATGAATGTTAAGTTAGAGCTGGTTCTAATTAATAATCTTATCTGCATTCTTTTGTAATTTATTTAATTTTTTTTTTAAGCAGTCAGCCTACAAACATATTATGTATCTACATTTGATTTTTTAAGCTAAATTCTAACCATAAAAACAAATACTTATACTTTTTACACCCTGCGTCAGTTAGGGTATTGCATATGCGCCTATTTGAAAATAAGTGTTGTGTCTTGTCTAATAATTTGTCGAAAGCTGTTTACTTGAGCGCGGAAATGTTTATTGGCTGGCCTTTGAGCTGCATGGTATTTATGCAAATCGAGCGAGTCGACTCGGCACGTGAGTTGATTAAATTTTTGAGTAATAGTCTAATAGGCTCGGGCATATTTACATATTTTAATCAGTAAACGCATCCCAAAATTGGACCAGAGACTTACCTGTACAATATTCCAGTAGGGCACCACCTTGGCGAGGCTTTCCGTGACCTCCGAGCAGGCGGAGCCCAGCAGCATCATCATTCTCGTCGAGGGTTGAGTGTAGATGGCATGAAAGAAACGATCCACGCCCACGCCAGGATCACACTGCAACAAAAAGGGGTACACAGGAAAAAAAATATGCTTTAAAAATCAAGCGTATAATTTTTAGATTATTGCAATTAGTTTTAAAAGTATGTATTTAGAATAGAATTGCTAAATTAAGACTATAAGAGCATAAAATGGCAATAAATCTACTTTACAATCAAGGGTGCAAGCCTCCAAAATTTAATTCAAGGTTCGGTTCGGTGGTTCGAACCATAGAGCAAGACATCGGCTCGGTTCGCGAATTAGTTTCTATACCCCCTAAACCCAAGGTTTGGGTTCGAACCTTTGTTCAATTTCATACAACAAAATATTTGTATTCTTATATTTTTTTCTGTACATTTTAAACAATTTAATTTTTTTTGTGAAAAGAAATCAAATTTGATGATTATTTTAATTTATTTGAAGATTTAAATATGACTTATTTTAATCCAAATTCTCAAAGATTCGCATAATATTAGAAAACCATAGATTTTATGTAATTAAGTTTCTTTTAAAAACACAAGTGAATGAGATGAAGAATATATTACTTAGAAAATCCGAGATTTCTAAAATCTTAAGTTCGTTCGGCATAGGTTTTTTTTTTAGAATATTGAATTTTTTCTGTGCAGTAAAGTAACAGTTACTTCCAAGGTGGTTGCAGCAATTGTGTGGTGGAGAGGGAGGTATATGGGGTATAGGGAGGAGGAGTTGGGTAACTGCTCTTTGACGCGAATCGCGTCATAAAATGAGCGCCAAGATGGCGCAATAAACATTTTTAAAATGTCGACTCTTGACTTTGATAGGCAATGCCCCTGATATGACGCGACTTCTCTCTCTCTCACTCTCTCTTTCTCTCTCTATATATCCCTGTTGGCGCAACATTACCCCACCCCCTTTTCCTGTTGTTGCAATAAAAAAAATATAAGAAAGTTGATGACAAATTTATTTGTAGCTGTCGCCGCAGCTGCTGCTGCGGTTGCAGATTTTCTTATTAAGTTAAATTTTAATGTTGCACGCGCCACTAAATGAAAATCCAATTGGGTAATGAAATAAGCAACGCCTAGTTCTGTGCCACAAAATGTGGCAATTACTATTGCAACTCACCTGTGGGAATGTAAATAAAATATGTAAACATTGTTCTTTCACGATATTTTTATTTGATGACTATTAAAGAATTTTCAAAGCAATCCAAAGTTAAAAAATTGCAAAACTTAAAACCATAGTGGCAATGAAATAGTATAAGATAAATGCCTTTAATATTTTAATAGTTGCTTACTGCACTTTTCAAAGAAAAAAATTGATGCATTTTGGAAAACAAGCCATATTTTGTAAAACAATATTTTCTAAAAAGTTATAAAAATAAGCAATCGTATTAAAATGACATTCCACTTTGAAATCGGTTGAGTTTTTATAAAGTTTTGACTGTTTGAAATTAGTCAAAGTTAGTATATAGCAAACTTTACAAATAAAAAATTTGGCTCAAATTGGCTTGTTTTTTTTTTACAAAATAGGAAAATGTCTCAAAATTAAATTTAAAGTGTTGTTTTGTAATAATTACGATATAAAAAATCGATTAAAAGTAAAAACTTAAGATTTAAATTTTTGAATTTTCAAAATTTCAAAGGGGGACCCTTACCATCAAAATCGCGTCTTGGTCGAAAATAATTAAATTTTTTAAATGAATTAAATTTTAATACAGAATGAAAATCGGTTGGGTTTTGGCAAAGTTATGACAGTTCAAAGTTGCTCAAGCCTCTGACCTAGCTACTTTACAAGTAAAAATTTTTATTATTTTGACATGATTTTTTACAAGAAAATGAAAGGTCTCAGAATCAAATTTAAAGTGTTGTTTTATACTAATTACGATATAAGGAGTTGATTAATAGTGAAAACTTGAGATTTAAAATTTGGAATTTTCAAAATTTCAAAGGGGGTACCCTTACCATCGAAATCAAGATCTAGTAGAATCTAGAGAAAAATTTTTTTTTATTACGAATTTAATAAAATTTGAATGCAAAATAAATGTAGAGATCGAACAATGATTAAAGTGACATTCCACATGAAAATCGATTTGGTTTTGACAAAGTTATGTCAGTTCGAAGTTGCTCAAGCCTCTGACAAGTCAAAATATTTCTTAATTTTGACATGATTTTTTACGAAAAAATGAAAGGTTTTAAAATAGGGTTTAAAGTGTAGTTTTATGGTAATTACGATATAAGGAGTTGATTAAAAGTGGAAACTAGAGATTTAATATTTTGAATTTTCAAAATTTCAAAGGGGGACCCTTATCATCAAAATGAAACCATGGGTATGATAGTCGAAATTTAATTAATTATTTTAAATTAACAAAATTTGAATGCAGAATGAAGAAAGAGGCCAAACTATGATTAAAATGACATTCTGTTTTAAAATCGGTTCAGTTTTACCGAAGTTATGAGACTTTAAAGTTAGTCAATCGACACTCACCTGTGTGTCGTTGGTGACCAGTTCGAGGGTGTAACCGGGCAACAATCGTTTGCGGTTGATGTGTTCCACGGCCATTGTGGCAGCACCGAGTTCACTGAGTCCATCTGGACGAGGTCCTCGTTTGGTGGATAGCTCGAATAGACCGAGTAGGACAATTTTGCCGTGATTGCGTTGAATCTCGTCGTGGGACATGCGACGTTCACTTTCAAACACCTGGTTCACTTTCAGGTAACGTTGTTGCTGCCAACTGCTGAGATTCGTTGGAGCAGCGGGCAAATTGGAGGCGGGCAAGTTGCTGTGCGAATTAAGACGCTGTCGTCGCTTGACTTTCGTTCTCCTGCTCTTCCAGTGCTCTCCATTCGAATGGGGCAGGTTGTGGGAGTGTGGAACTGGACGGTTTCGATGTGTTTCACTGTTAATTGAGCCGCCAACCTGCATTCGAACCTGGCTGTGGATTTGTTTAATTGCTCCACTCGTTGGCAGCGTCAACAGCTCGACATTGTGGCTGGCCTGCAGTTCAGCCGAGGACTCCATGGCCGTGGACTCCAGTAGGAGTAGCAATAGCACCACCAGCAGCCAGGGCCACCACCTAAAGCCACCTCCATCTCCAGCTTCAGCTCCAATGAATTGTCTTTGCTGTTGGCCATATCTCGTTTTTCTCAGGTGAATTATGCGCATTCCGGCTGCAATGGCCCCTGGCCCATTAATCACCACGGCATTTGAATTGCTATCTCACTCGGATGTCTGTCTGCCCCTCTCACTCTCTCTGTCTCTGTCTGTGTCTCTCTGTACAGCTGCGGGCTCTCACTCTCTGTTGCTGATAAACACGTTTGTGAATATATATCGCCTTTTTATGCACTCTGTGTATTTCCTTTCACTCTCACTCGCACTCTCTCCTTCTCTTTCTCCTTCTCTGTGCTTTGTTTTGTGTTCAACTTGTGTGGCCGTCAATTTTATCGCCTTTTTATTGGCCTCACTTTTGGTCTCTCCTCATTTCGATTGCCCTTTGCCCCTTCGCCTGGCTGCCATTATCAGTTCTCGCTCTGGGCACACACTGTTGGGCATTTGGTCATAAAAATATGCACTGCACTCAAAAAAAAAAAACCGTTTAAATACCACTATTTTTACACTTGATTCAACTCTTTTAAACTCCAGCTTCGCAGTAACGCTTAAGTTTTCGTTTTAATGTGAATAAGTTTCAATAAACTTTAAATATTTATATTTTTTTGTAAATAGAACATAAATAAGATTTTTGCAAATAGGTTTCATTGTTTTTATTTAATACAGCGCTCTAGATTATACCTTTTAGTGTGTGTACTCTCTTCAATTCATGACCGCAGAAAGTAGCTGAAAGCAGAAAGTTCAAAGGTCAGCTCAGTTATCAGTTTCTCTTTAAGCTGTAGGCAGACTGCTGCTTGCTCTCAATCATTTCTCAATTCTTCGCATTTCGCTCTGTTATCACTCAATTCGTGTGTATTGGTGAGTCTGAACCACTGATTAGATCCGATCATTACCTTGACCTTGGGTAAATGCATTTTTACTGATTAGCAGCCAAAAAATTAAGCACTAAGCTTTGCGGCAAAAGCACAAAAACATCGATTTCGGTATACAAAGCTCATAATGTGTGTGGATTCAAAATTATTTTCAAATTCACTTCTTGATCACTAGACAAGTTGCGACTCAGTCAGTCTTCTCATTTACCCAGTGATCATCAGTAGCATAATGCTGCAGAAAGTAATTTGTTTAATCATAATTATAAATACATTTAATTCGTTCTCTGATGGAACACCCCAACTCAAACATAATGCACTGGATTTAGTAGTTACAGTAAATGTTGAAACTAACAAAACTCATGCAGACGAGGAGGAACGTCAAAGGAAGTTCATGGACGGACTTGTTACGAAATCTGATATTCAGGATCTTATATCTGGACTTCAATCTCTCAGAGCGGAGCAGAAACGACAGGGAACGCTGATTGAAGGACTTTTTCAATTGTATAAACAAAATTTGAAGTCCCAGCCAGGCAGTTGTACCGATGCCAAGTCCACTGGGATCCATGAAATACTTCTCCCCAAGTTTAGTAGTCAACCCTTTGAAGTATCCTGCGATGCGAAAACCCAAGGAGGAGGATGGACAATTATCCTGAGGCGGAGGGATGGAAGCGTGGACTTCAATCGAAACTGGGCAGCATACAAAGAGGGATTCGGAGATCTGAGTGGGGAGTTCTTCTTAGGACTGGATAAGATACACGCATTGACAAAAGAGAGAAATCAGGAATTACTTGTGGTCCTGGAGGATTTCAAGGGATTTAAACAATTTGAGTTATATAAGAGTTTTGCAATCGGCGACGAGGATCAACAATATGTTTTACACACTCTGGGCGAAGCGAGTGGAACTGCAGGTGATTTACTATCTGTTTATCGTAGCAGGAAATTCACCACCTATGATCGAGATAATGATAATGAATCATGGGTAAACTGCGCCAAAGCTTTCAGTGGCGGCTGGTGGGACGGTAATTGTTTCAATGGGTATGAGGAAATGTTAATTGTTTTTTGAAGCTTTGTTTATTAATTTGAATTCTTACAGCCATTTGACGGGGAAGTATAACGATAAGGGCATTAGATTTCTCAATTTTAGAACTTATGAACACTCATTCAAAACTGCCGCCATGATGATACGGCCTAACAAGTGAAATCGAAGACTAGACAGTAACAAAATCTTCTCCACGAGTATAATCCTATGTATTTTCCGTTTCCTCAATCTAACATATATTCTAAATTGCTTATTGGTACATAATTTTAATAAAAAATAAATATATTTGTAATCATATTTTGTTTTTATATTTTACTATTTAATAAAATGTCATTCTATTGTAATACTCTCTCTCTGTCTTTATTTATTTTCTCTTTCTCCTCTTCCAATCTGCCTCCATTATTTTCTCTGTATCTTTCCCTCTCTCTTTTCCTTGCAGCTATTGCCAAAGAAGAAGAAAAAGAATATAAAATTCGTATTATGGTATCTACTATGTGTCTGCGCACAGGGTTTTTTACTGTCGACTACGCTCGACTTGAGCCTATCCGCTTGTTTATTCATATACCATTTATATTATATTCTTATTAAATTACAATAAATAAAATATATACTTTCCAAGTATACTTCAAATTAAAATCAAAATTTTAAATTAAATATAAATTCTGTTCATATTATATTAAGACATGATAATGCCCATCGAACTGCTTATTATTATAATAATAATAATTATTAATTATAATAATTTTTAACGAGATATAAAAAATAAGAAACTCAAATAATTGTGACGAATAACTAAAAACTAATGATTCTAAGTCGAATAAATTAAAAAAATAATAGAAAACAAATTTAATTAATATACAAATTAATGATGTGTTACGAAATATGTTGAATACATTTTATTATTTAATTCATTTTTATGTTTAACACTTTGTTTTTACTTGCGTCGAATTCAGTTTGACATTTAAGCATGATTTCAGTAAAATACTATTTAATAAAATGAATTATGGGATTATAAATGTTAGTACACTGTACAATGCTTTTTTTTTTTTTTTTAGCAGTGTAAGGTAGTTTTCGCCCCAGTTTGCCACACACTTTGCCCCACATTTCTATCTCATGCAATTGAATGAAAAGCAAAAATGAAACAATAAGCATTCAGTATTCAGCAGCCAATTGCCAATTGAGTTGACTGTCGACAGTTGGCAGTTGAGAAAGGATTAAGTCTTCAATAAAATGAAAATATTCACACCACAAATGCGCACACACACACAAACACACACACACACACATGTGTCTATCAAGGCTATGAAATGCCAATGCTATAGACTTTTGTTGAGATTTGTTTTTTTGTTATTTTGCTTTCTTTTGTTATATATTCTTGCAGAGGGTACTATACTTTTGTCATGAGCTGTGTAACGCATTTAAGAATATAAAAATATTTATATGCTGGATCGAGAGGATAAACTGAATTTATATAGTTAAATTTATTTTTCTTTTGTCTGTTTCTCTCTTCATCTTTCTATTTGATTGAGATATCCCAAATAATCACACACATTTTACAATCGGACAAAATTTAGTTTAAATCGGGTTATCAACAAGTATGAAAAAAAGCTTGTTTCTTGAGATATCTTAACCAATCTCACATAATATTTATTTAGAACTATCTTATACATCCCTAATAAATTTGGCTGTAATCGGAAGACTGTAATATATAGTTGTCATAGGAACGATCTCTTAAAAATTAACCTGTAGTATGAAAAACATGTTTATTTTTTGAAACTAATCTCACAGAATATTTATTTGGTATTATTTTTAAGAATCCTTAACAAATTTACTACTTAAAATGTGACTACTTTAATTGTAACTACTATTATACAGCTGACATGAAAACGAACCCTCAAAAATGAACCTTTTGTATGAGAGCTTGGTTATTTCTTGAAATATGTTAGCTTCTCTCACAAAATATTTATTTGCAAATAACTGCAATAGTTCTTAGTAAATAGAACTAAAATCGGACTATTATATCATATAACTGTCATCGGAACAATCTGTTTAAAATTGCATACACTACAAAGGGTATTAAAACTTCACAATGCCAAAGATAAGCTTTCTTTATTGTTTTCTTTTTTTTTTCATTCATTCTCGTCGATGATGTTGTCCATTGCCCAGTTGCCAGTTGCCAGCTGCCATTATTTTTAATGCTAATGGCAAAGCATTTTCGCTTTCATATCGAGGCTTTTGGGGCTCACAGATTTCTGTGTATGCACGTATGCATAATTGTTCTAAACACACATATAAACACACACACACATATATGGAGAGAGTAAAAGAAATCTCAGCGCTTTTCTTTCGTCTCGTTTCACTTGAGGTTTTTAAAACAAGAGTCGCGCACTTTTCGCCGTGTCCTTAAAATAACTTTTTGGCCCATTTTGTTCTTGGCTTTTGTTTAGTTCGGTTCGCTTTGCTTTGCTTTGCCTTGTTCAGTTGGTTTCCTTATGCACAGTGAGCACTGCACAGTGGTACAAAATGAGCAGACATTTAACCAGCATAAACCTTTAAGATTTAAAGCCTTTTTTACTTAAGCACACTCGTTACACTTTTAACGCGTCTAGAAGTCTTAAGTGTTGACATTTGCCACACTGTGCGGCGTGCCCCTTCCCCTCCCCGCCCCTTGCTCGCTCCGTTGCATGTCAGCGGGCTACTTGTAGTTATATTTCCATACATTTTATTTCATGCTTTCTGGTCTTTCTATTATTCTGCCATATTTCACAATTGTTGCCGTGGTATTTAAACCTGCACTTATTTATGGCCATGCAAGCGTGTGTTGTTACCCCCTCCCCCCACCGCTCTCACCCCTCTAGCCATGCCCACTATGGCTACAGCCCACAAGCTGGCTACAGTTGTTGTTGTTGTTCTGCTTGACATAAATTATGCAGAATGCTGCCTGCATTTGTAATTGTGATTACATTTTTCTTTAGCTTTTCTCTCATGTGTGTAATGCGTACATCTGCTGGTGTGTGTGTGTGTATGTGTATGTGTGTGTGTGCACTATGCAGTTCGTTGGCATTTCATCTTCGAGGAGAATAATGCTTGATATTGATATTGTGCATTCTTATGCACTCAAATCTGTTGAATAGTTGATGCGATTTGATTTGTTATGCAGCTTTTCTACTTGACCAAATCCATTCAATATTTTAGCCAGGCCAATAGAATATACTAGACGGATTTGCACTTGGATAAGCACTAACAAAAGAGCCGCTAGCAATAATAAAATCAGCTTAAAGTGCTTATAAAATAATTATTATTATTTTCATAATAGTTTCTATATTATTTATTTTTGTTGGCTGCATTTAAGCCTATTATAAGTATTATAATGTTAATATTTCTTTATATTCATTTATGTTAACAGCTATTTACACTTAAGTTATTAATTTATTTTTATTATTTAAAAACACTAGATATTTAAACTTAATTATTATAATAATTTAAAAGTTATTTACATAGATTCTAGAACACTTTAAAAGCAGCTTAAGCCTTTTTTGATTTTAAATTTCTTAACCAGTGTTTCTTACGTTTTTACTTATTTTTTATTATAATTATTTAAAGGGACTTTATAATTATCTAGAATGCTGTTCTAAATTATTTTCAATATTTCAAAATAAGCATTAAAATATTAATAATTCTTTAATTTATCTTTTTTCACTCAGTGTTCAACCACACTTTAAATTATAAATATATATAAATATTATTATCAATATTATTATTATTATTATTTTAATAACACCAAATATTTTACATTTACACTCGAGTTATAACTCAATTTTGTTGAATTATTTGCCTTTTTAATGGCTGTATCAAAATATTACGTATACGCCACGAGCACATCTCGAAAATTGTCGCGTTCCTTCCGTGTGTTTTTTATTTGTAATGCATTCACTTCATGTACCACTCGTATTATTTATATTATTTATTACTTCAATTCTAATTGGATTTCGCGAATGATTCTCCGTCTCTCTCTCTCTCTCTCTCTCTCTAGTTATTTTTTGTTGGCTTTTTGGCGGGGTTAAACGGAAGAAGGTACGACAGGATTTATCCGAGCTGGAATCCGAGCGAGATTCGCACGCGACGAGCTCCAAACCGCAACTGTTGTCTGCGATTGAAAGCGAACTGCTTTTCAGATGAACTTTGAACGGACAGAATGACGATTGAATGGAGGATGCTGCTGTTCAATGCGCACCTTTCAATTCAACCGGCTTCTGCTCCGAGGAAAACTGCGCAGGCGTCGCAAAAACGCGCCAAAAATTCATTCATAAAAAGCAACAGCTTCCGGAATAGAAACTAAGAGGGAGGGCGAAGCAGGCGCAACAAGCTGACTAAAACTTTTGGACTGCGAAAATTAAAAAATATGCAAAACAAGTTTAACTTTAAATTATTCAAATTAATGCCCAACATGAAACTAAATAATTTGCAACTGTCCTAATGCAATATTCATTTATTGTGCCAGCTGAAACAGGACACAGATGGAGACAGGGACACGAGATGGAAACATAGACAGCGATGGAGATGGAGATGGAGACAGGAGCAGGACTCGAGCACAAAAGGACAAACTGTGCGTTCTGTCAGCTGTCAGGATGTCGATTCGCATTGCAATTCTTAAACAGTGCCAACGAAGGATGCAATTGAAGCTCCAACAATGGCGAAAGCTGACAGCCAGGACACTCTTAATTATAGCTGCAATTGAAGACAAACTCATCATTCTCTTTCTTCTGCCTCCCTCTTTCTCCTCTGCCCTTTTAACAACGTTTCTGTTGGCAAAGAAAGCACAAATTTCATTCGTATAGGAAACTATTGAATAGAAGATGCAAAAACTCGTTTCATGAGTTCATTATATTAGTCAGATATTCGGATATTCTGAGCGAAAGTATTTTTTAATTTTTATAAGACATATAAAATATTTTTCAACACTTTCTTAATAAATAAAATCTAAATGCAAATATTTGATAAAAGTTATTTTTACATTTCTTATAACAAAAATTTAATTTGAGTGCTATATTATAATATTGAACTAAAATTGTAATTAACTTTAACATTTTTAATTTAATAAAACAAGTTTAAATTATTTAACTTAAATAAAATTAAAAATATATATATAAATCATATTTAATTATTAATTTTATATATTTTTCTTTAAAGTTGACTAAAGGTTGATTTAAAAAAGGAAATAACCAATTGAAAACGTAATGTTGTATATAAAAAGATTGTTTAAGAAATTGTTTTTTTAATTATAAATTTAGAAATTATTATATTGAAGTAGAAAAAGTATTTTTATAGCAGAGCGTAATGTTCTGATGGGGAACCTATTATATTTATGAATTTCCTTATCGAATGGTATCTTTTTTTCATTGAAGTGAACAGAGTATTTCTCAGTTGATCAATAGTAGAACACGCCTACTCACTTAAATAATTGTGTATTGGGTTGTTTTCCAGCTGTTGCCTTTTGCCCTGATTGCATCTGCACTGAGCTAAAGCAAAACATAATTTGATTTTTTTGACTTCTGTGCAATTCAATGCAAACTGATTTCAATAGAGACGCATTTTGAATAAAAGACGGAAAATCAAAAAAGAAAATAGTAATTAATATTTGCACTTTGGCGTTGATTCAGCTGCAAATTGAGTTGTTTTTTTACGAGTTGAAGGCTGAGTTTACTGCAAACAACAAACAACAAACTAAACTGCAATTTACACACACAATTTCCAAATAAACTTTATACCCCATTGTGGGCAATTCATTTGCCATGCACTTAGCCCCAAAACGATCCTTTGAAGGAGGTGTAAAGCAGCAGTAAAAAGGGAAAAAGATGTGTGAGGGGGAGTGGCAACATCTTGCGATTATCGTCACTTGAGTTGAGCTTGGCCCCCATGCAAATTTGATGCAACAGCGCAGCAAAACGAGCAAGAGGAAGAGTCAAGGAGTAAGGATACAAAGCGGCATCCTTGTTGTCTAGGTGGAGATGAAGTTGGAGATGGAGCTAGAGTTACATCTGGGCTGCTGGGCGCTCTCTGGAGGCCAGTACAAGTTATATATTAGACAATGCGAATACTTTAACTTCAGATTGTAAGACCCTGCAATCAAGAAGTGCAATAGGTCTGCCCTTGGTGTAAAGGACAGACATTAATAAAAATTAAATTATAAAATTCTGATGCAGAATCGAATTTCAGGTCAAAAATTAATGATAAAATGGACATACCGCAAGGAAATCGGTTGAGTTTTAACAAAGTTATAACAGTTTGAAAATCTAGATAGGGTGTCAAGGCTCAGGGTCAGGATCAGGTACAGAAAAAATTGACAGTGATGGACAAAATATAAGATTTTCCAATTTTGATGCAGAATCAAATTAGAGGTCAAATAATGATAAAGTTGATATTCCGCAAGAAAATCGGTTCATTTTTGACAAAGTTATGTTAGTTTGAAATTCTAGATAAGGTGTCAAGACTCAGGGTCAAGATCAGGTACAGAAAAAATTGACAGTGATGGACAAAATATAAGATTTTTCAATTTTGATGCAGAATGAAATTAGAGGTCAAATAATGATAAAGTTGATATTCCGCAAGAAAATCGGTTAATTTTTGACAAAGTTATGTTAGTTTGAAGATCTAGATATGGTGTCAAGGGTCAGGATCAGGTGAAGTAAAAATTTACAGTGATGGCTAAAATATAAGATTTTGCAATTTTGATGCAGAATCAAATAAGAGGTCAAATAATGATAAAGTTGATATTCCGCAAGAAAATCGGTTCATTTTTGACAAAGTTATGCCACTCTAAAGTTCTAGATCAGGTGTCAAGGGTCAGGGTCAAGGTCAGTAAAAATTGACAGTGATGGCTAAAAATGTAAGATTTTTCAACTTTGTGCAGAATCAAATAAGGGATTCAATAATGATAAAATTGATAATCCTCAAATGAATCGATTAAGCTTTGATGAAGCTATGCCCGTTTGAAGTTGTCAAGGGTCAGGGTCAGGGTCAGCTACAGAAAAAATTTACAGTGATGGCTAAAATATAAGATTTTTAAGTGTTGACGCAAAATCAAATTCGAGGTTAAATAATGATAAAATTGATATTTCTCAAAGTAATCGATAAAGTTTTGACAAAGTTATGACGGTTTAAAGTCAAGTGTTAAAGTGTCGAGAAGAAGAAGCAACAGTTTCTTCAGAATTCGTACAGGGTTGCTTACAGTCTGTCTCTCCCGACTGTTGCCTTTTCGACTAGTCGTTCTCCTATTCGTTGTAGTTTTAGTTTCTGGCCTGGCTTTTGTTTTCCGCGCTCGTTTTGGGCCCAAAGTTGAAGCTCAAATAAAATGCAATTACACCGCAAAACTCAATTTCAAGTGTCAAAAAGTTGCGCTGCACTTAAGAAGTTAACACTTCAGTGTCTGTTCCTCCACTCTCTCTCTCTCTCTCTCTCTCTCTATCTCTCTCCCTTTCTCTATCTATCTATTTTTGACTTGGGTTTCTGTCTAGGCTTTTGTTTTGGACCATTTCCATTTCGTTTGGCAAATGTGCAGAAGTGTCCCGAGTGAAAATGTAAAAAAGGGCAAATTGTGGCCAACAAAATAAAGCGGATTACGTTGGGAGGCGAATTCCCAAATATGATGGCCAACATGACAGCCTGTCTTGCCATTTCCATTCCTATATAATACATAGCCCAATTGTGTGATATATTAGCCGTGTTCTTGTATCTATTACCAAAGCAAAACTAATTTACAGACGGACGACTTTCCCCCAATCGCAATCTCAATCCCAATCCCCATTTGCATTTTAAATAAAGCTGCCAACTTTCTACAATGCCACTTGAAAGCCGTGTCGTTTTTTCCCCTTAAAATAAGTGTCATAACTTTGTCGAGATGTTTGTTTAACTGCCACACAGTCAAAGTCCAGATGAACACGGAGAAAATGAAGGTAAATAAGAAATTCGAATTAAATTTGGTATTTGAACTTGTCGCTTACGCTTTTGAGTACTCGTTATTGCATTCGTTATCGCATTCGCATTCGCAGACGTATTTGTCAAGCTATCGATCAGTTAAATTGATTTGCCACATGTGTTACAATCAGTCGAAAGTTTGCCAATTGCGTCGCATTGCGCAAATAGTTTTCTTGCTTCATTATATACCCTACAATTGTATGGCATATCGAAGTTTGAGTTGCTTAGACAAAAGTCTGTGTTCATTAATAAAAGTACAGATTTATTTAAAATTGAGTTTTAAAGCAAATAATAACAATAGAATATCAAGTTTTAACACTATATTTTACTGTTAAGAAAATAATCTATCTAAAAAATTATAAAATTAATAATCAAAATAATAATATTCAGTTGAAACATTTTTAAAGGGTATTTAGTCTTTGGCATGTAGACTAAAACTATTTTATGTTGTTGCCATTTGATTTTGTTTTGTTTAGTGTTTTGTTTGCGGACACTTGGTGAATTGGCAGCTGGTAACGGTGACTACGACTGTGCCAACTGTTATTGTTGATGCTGTGATGTTATCTTGTTGTGGGAAACTCGTGACTGGCTATGCGAGCAATTTACACGTTTCCCTTGTCGTCGCACGTGGCGTATGCGTAATTTAGTGCTGCATACTTTGCGGCGCAAATTTGCACTTTTGTTACTTGTTTAGCTACACTTTGTTGTGTCTGTGTGTGTGTGTCTAAGGACTGTATGCTCACTAACTGAGCAGCACTTAAAATCAGGAATTCAATTACCTCCGAGACGCACAGAGAGTCACACACAGTGAGTGAGATACACCCAAAGAAAAATGCTCTAAAATATAATTGTTAAAATTTCGATACTATTGTGAATTTTGAATTTTTTTGTCTAAACTATGTATACTTTTAATATAATTTAGATATGAATCAAATGTAGTTTATCTTAATGAATTGCATATAAAATATAAAAATTTAATTCTTCTTTTATAAATTCAAATTTAAGTACTAATTTTATTGTTATTATTATTTATTATTAGAACCACTCAGTTTTTAGGCTTAACATACATGATACAGAATATTTAATGCATAATTTAATGATTTTAATTAAAATCGTGTATACTAAACTCTAAAGTATATAAAGCGTCTGAAATAAATTTAAGATTTTAAACTATGACATTAAGATTGAGAATTGTAAAATCAATATTTGACTTTATAATTTCAGCGAACATGTTGAATGTTGAATAAAGTAACATAAAATCAATTAAATATATAGTTTTTTTAAACTTTTAGGAATTTGTAAAATAATTTTTGTGTATCAATAAACAAAAATTATATTTTTGTCATTAATTAAAATATGAAGTAACTTTTTTTTTACTTAGCGTTTTTTTCACTGGGTGTACAGAATACACGGGGAGATGAATCCTGCTGCCATTTTGTACGCACTTTTCACACCTGCTCGCAGTTTCAAGGCCGACAAAAAGACAGGTGTGTGTGTGTGTGTAGACTGTGAAGTGATGGGAAAGAGGGGAGGGGGACTGTTAGTTGCTGTCGACTCCAATGTGTACCTTCGTTTTGGGTAACGAGGGACAACAATGGGGACTCACTTTCTGCTAAGGATTACACTCTTTTGGACGTGCCACAGAAAACCACTTCATTTGCGAAGATAAAGAGAAAGAGATAGAGATGAGGAGAAAGAGTATCTGGTTCATCTAAATTAGCGCCGCTTTGGGAACAGTTTAATTATAATTTTTATTTTATTTTGCTGCAGCAAGTGCGCACAAATTCATTTATCTGCGGCAAATTAGCTTGAAAACAATTAACACCTGTTTGTCGGCTGTTTTTGGCATCTACTTGAAACTAACAGGACTCCCGCTGCCACGCCCCTCGAGGCGTGGCAGCGCCTGGACTCAAAATATCGCTCGTTGTAAATGAAAAAAGTTGTACAAAAAAAACTTTTCAAATTACAACGGAAATCCGTGAAAATCCTTTTAACAAAGCAAAACAGGCGGCAAAAACGGGAAGCACAGAGAGACGGGAAGACGGGAGGACGGAAAGACGGGTAGACACGTAGATGGGCTTAAAGAATAGCATATTAGTGACGTTCCGCCGCTTCAACGATGATGAACACGACCTGATTATGATGGCGGTTTCACGGTTCCAAGTTCACTGAAGCAACACGTGCGTTTTATCCTTGTCCAAGTCACGGCGCTGCTCCTGAAGCTTCTGCAAATTGGTTTAGTTGCTTAACAGCACCAGGACAAGCAGAAGAAGGAGGGAGGTGGAGAAGGCGAACGAGGAGCAGAAAAAGGAGCTGGAATGGGAGCAATTTCACAGTCTCTTCAGATACATTTTCGAGCACTTTCAAAGTTTATTTATTGGTTCTTAGTCTGAAAGTCTCCATCTTTGACTCTGTTTCTGTATTGTGTGTGTGTATGTGTGTGTGTGAGTGTGTGTGTGTGTGTATGTTGGTATTTGTGGCTCACTTGACAGCCGCTGCTGCCATCGACGTAAAGCTTTTAACTTTTAATGAAAATATTCAATTTTCAGGTGTTGCACATATTTAAAATTGCTCAAACTTTTTTGCCATTTGCTTCAACGGTTCTCGCTAGCCTGACAGCTCAGACTTTTTACACTCAAGAAAATAGTCCGTACAAAAATTTAACTTTTGTCTGCGAATTCAGAAAATCATCATAAACAAGCTCCCAAAATATATGAATTTTTAATACATTTTTTATGAGTTTTTCGAATTATTGACAAGTTTCCAAATTTTAGCACGCATTCCAAAACATGGGTAATTTTTATATTCCTATGGGAATTACAACTATTTTTTATAAATCAAAAGCAAATTCGTTGTAATTAAAGCTGAAAAAATTTAAAATAATTTAAATTTAAATGTAAATTTAATTTTAAATACTTAAAGTGCTTTAAACGAACTAATCCAAAAAAAATGGTATAAAAAGTATTCCAACATTTAGGAAAGTTTTGCAAATATGCCTACAGTACACAATAAAAACATGTTGACATATTTTCAGACATTAATTCAATGATTTCGACAAGTTTTTCTTAAATAAAACTGATTTCGTCTTTAAAGTGCTATTTATATGTTGTTAAACTTATCTTAATTCAACAAAATTTAATGTGAAAAAAAAAACTTAATAATAATATTTTTGTTCTGGGTAATGATTTTTCTGTCGATGTTATTTAACAACAATAAAATAATTTTTTGAGTGCATTTGCATGTTTTTGGGTTGCCTCAGTCTCAGTCTGAATGAAAATAAGAAAAACTTTTAAATATTTTAATATTAATTAAGCGAGAGAGCTGCAAAATTGGATAATTTGAATGTTTGTTGTTGTTGTTGTTGGGATTTTTCGCCTGCTAATTGAATGAGATTCTTTTTCAAAGTTGATTTTTTGTTTTTGGCTTTAACTGGGATCGAGCTGTGGGCTGTGGGCAGTGGGCGTGGCAGGGGACTGGGTACTGGGGACTGGGATTTGTTTATTGAATTAGTAACCAAGTAAATCGGTTTTATTGGGGACTGTGAATACGAAAACATTAGCTGACTCGTATCGAGTGTTGGCCAACAAATCGAAGCTGATTCAATTTGCGGAGCTGCAGTTTTAACTCAATTGCCGCATTGATTGACGGCTTGTGTTTGCCAACGGCTTTGACTTTGATTTGGTTACACACTCGCACTTGATTCAGTTACAGTCACAGTTACCGAACAGATGATGACGAGTACTTGTTTCCTTATTTATTTATTTATTTATTATTCAGTTGGATATTCGTGAATCGTTATTCGTTTTCCGTTGCACAGCATCAGCTGTTGTTGCTGATTCGAAGGAGAATCGCGAACTGCGCCTTTTCAACTCTTCTTTGACCGTTTTTATAGCTCAGTTAGCATCCATTGAATGTGATTTCCTTTCAACCAACAGCCTTCAACTGTCGCTCTCTTCAACTGCCGGTTGTAAACAAAGCACAGCTGTTGGCCATGGCCAGTGCTGCCAGAATTTTAGTAGTTAAAATAAGCTAGATCTGAAAACAAAAGCAAAAAAGGCTAAAGTCGAGCGTAGTCGACAGTGGGATACCCTTTCCCAGGCACTGATTTGCACGTACTTGCATACCATGTAAGTATATATTAAAAGACATACACTTAAAAAAAAAAGACCACGAAAATTATAACATTTGGAGCCTCAGTGTTTGCTTCTTCTGTTTTTTTTCGGCAATGTGAGAGAGAAAATAAATGGAAAATGATAGTGCGAGAAAGAAAAAATACATAGAGAGATAGGCAATTGCCTTTAATTAAATTAGCTTTATATTTTTGAACAATATGGACATGATTTTGATATTGTAGAGTCTCAGAGCTCACTTCTGTGGCCGTATCATCATGACAGCCCTTTTGAGGTAGTACTCATTACCCTTAAAAGTTAACCAACTGACGCCCTTACCAAATTTGGTATCATTATACTTCCCCGTCAAGTGGCTGTAAGAATTTATGTTAATAAACAAAAACTAGTCGAAAAGACTATAGTCGAGATTCCGACCATAGGATACCCGGTACTTGCTTCAATATATATTTAAAAGTACTTTAAAGAAATTACTTGTTTTGCTCTGAAAACTTGTATTCCCCATAACGGCCGTTCTACTTGTCCTATCTTGTTGCGATTCAGTGGGATAATAGATAATACTAATATATAACGTTAATTATCACAAAAAATGTTTTATCTTAGAAACTGTGGTTGTAGTGGTTTTTCGCGATTTGTGGGGGCGGAGGGGAGCGTGGCTTAAATTTGAAACAAACTTGATCTGCGTGGGGTATATAGAAGTCTTTTATTGAAAATTTGATTTCTCTATCTCTTATAGTCTCTGAGATCCTTTTGTTCATACGGACGGACGGACGGACGGACGGACGGACAGACGGACAGACGGATGGCTATATCGACTCGGCTGTTAATGCTGATCAAGAATATATATACTTTATGGGGTCGAAGTTGCTCCTTCTCCCTGTTACATACATTCCAACGAACACAATATACCCTTTTATTTATTTTTTAAGTAACGGGTATAATTTAAAAAAAAAAAAAAAACGATTAACATCTCAACATACATTTCGTGACAATTTTTGTACCACCAGGCACCAGTGCTCACTACTGAAGCTGGGAAGGAGTACTTCGTGAATCGCACTAGACTTGGCATTCGTACAATCGATCAGTTTTCTCTTTGGAACCAGCTTCACCCTAAGATTTCTTAACAAGTTCGTTTATTAATTTTCTTTGATGTTCCTGCTCCTTTCTAAGAAATTTGTTAGTTTATTTTTGATTGTTGGAAATTTATTTTAAGTGCTAAGATCGTCTCGTTGTATTCGGAAATATATATTCCATAGCAAAGCGTAGTTAATGTATTTATAAAAAGGATTAAATAAATTATTTTGTGCAACATTTTGCGACTGAATAAATGAGAAGACTGACTGAGTTGAAATTTGTCTAGTGAGCAAGAAGTGAATTTGAGAACGATTTCAAGTCCACACATATTATGAACTATGTATTTCAGTATCGCTGTTTTTGTATTTTTGTCAGAAGATTTAGTGATTTATATTTTTGTTGCTAGAGAGTAGGAATTAAATGTACCCACAAAACGTGTTTTGGTTCAATTTCGTTTAAAACTCACCAAAACACACGCACAACACGAATAGAGTGATAACAGAGAGAAATGCGAAGAGTTGCGAAGTATTTGAGAGCAGCTTTTGTTAGAGCAAGTGCAGAGAACAGCTGAGAGCGGAACTGATAGCTGATCTGACATTTGAACTTTTGAACTTGACCTACTTTCTGCCGGCATACCTGAAGAGAGTACACACACTATCACACTGTAAGCAAAAGCTAGAGCGCTGTATTAAATTATACTGATCGTTTCTACGAAATATATTTGGCAAAAAGTCGTTGCTATGGATGCCGTTTTTTATATGACATACAAACAGACATTGCTAAATAGACGCTGTTGTTTCTGATCAATAATATATATCATATGTTTTATAGGGTTTGTCATGCCTCTTTCTGCATTTTACATATATTCACACAAAACAATTATAACCCATTTGGTCCGTTGAGCAAAGGGTTTAAATATATAGTTAAAAAAATTAAATACAATAACCACCAAAAATGTATCAGTACATTTAATATTTATTTATAAAATATGTAAATATTTATTTATAAATATAATTAATATTTATTTAACATAACTAAACGTCATCTAAGATCATTAATTCATAAGTTGTTTTAAATAAAATAAAATTTTAAATTAATAATTTAAATAAATTAAATATATATCTATATATAAAACGGATTGAATAAAAAACTTAGATTACAAAAAATGCTTCAAATATTTAAGCTTATATACGTTAAATTCAATATTATATTCGTGCTTTTCTTGTTTTAAATTGATGTAAAAATCTTAAAATTATTTTAATTCGATAAATCTGGCTGCCAACACTAGCCAGGGCCAAAATGAATACTTTGAGCTTTTGGCCATCGAAGACAAGTACCTGCAATTATAGCTAGCTTGCCATAAGCAACAAATGGCCCAAAGTGTTGCCATAAACTGTTGCCATAAGTACATAAAGCGCATGTCCATCAAGAGAGAGAACAGGTGAGAGTGAGAGCGCCTTAGTGTGAGTGCGAAAGAGATGCACCGTAAACAAAACGATGTGGAAATTGAGGAAAATTCACTCGGAATTTCGGCACTCGGTAGATTTGCTATCTCAGCGCGAGAAAGAGATGGGTCGTAAACAAAGACAGCTGCTCGGTGTCATTGTACTGCGCGGGTCGCGAAATCTCGCTCATTGAGAAAGCCTCATTGAGAAAAGGGGACAGCATGGCGACAACCACAACGTGCTCTGAGTGGGTCAGGTGCAAACGTCCCCACCCCACCACCCCACCACTGCTCACTATCTTTCTAACAAAAAGACGAGCAAGAAATTTGCAGTTCAGGAGATCGACTGTCAAATGCCCAGTACTTGTACAGCTGTTCAATTTAATTTGTATAAAAACGAAAGATTTATTATAAAATTATTAAATTATTTCTATGAAAATTAAAAGAAGTATTTAATAATAAAAGGGAATGCTACTTTCTTAAACATTATTAATTAAAGAAATATTTAACAATATTTTTCGAAATGCAGATATAAATAGATTTATCCGTCAATATCTATACATCAAGCACAGTAATAAATTTCTACAAATACATAATCGCAGTTTGAAATTTTAGTATTTATTTCTATACCTGACACCATTAAAATGTCCAAAAAGTGCAATCTTAGTATTTATTTTTTATCTCTGTCAAAATTGTGTATATTGGGCACATTCATATAATTTATTCAATAGTTTTGGCTCACTGAATTAGAACATGCATAAAATTACCATAAGGATTTTATTTAATGAGTTATGTTAATAATGTTTGTTCCTTGAGAGTTATTATCCTCTCAAAAATAATAATTATTGCCTTAGTTATAAAGCAAAACTCAAATTTAATAATGGTTTTGTAAGTAAATTCATAGAAAAATTAAGTAACGGTTCTAATAAATTTTGTAAATATGTTGAATGAAAATGCTATGATTTTCCTTAAAGATGAATATTGGTACATGTCATGTTTTCTTAAAGTTCCTGTAAGTAAATCGTTTTTTCTATTACAAAAAATGAAAATTATTACTATTTACAGTCCCTTAAACTTAGCATTTTAATCAAATTTGGTTGCTCTACATTTTTTTAGCTGATCACAATTACAAACGAACATTCTCACAAACTCCTAAGCCTGTATACCCTTTGAATACTGGGCTTATAAGGGAAAATCGAAAATTGGATGCGCCAGCTGCGCGTGACTTGACTTCAGCGGCAAGTGCAATTTTTAGACCTGACCCCTAATTGGCTTTTGACGGCATCGAAGGACGGAGGACAAAGGGGGGGACAACGGAGGGTCAGCGGGGGGTCATTATTATGTAAGCTAAAGTAACCTTTGAATCGTTTTACTGTTTGATCGCTTGACTGCTCGATTCACTTGATAATGTCTGAAAATGATTCTGACCCATCACGCAATTTGCCTGCTCATAACTTATGTAAATTACCAATGTCTCTGCCTTTTTCTCTCTCTCGCTCTCTCTCTCTCGTTCTCTGGCTGATTTATTTTTGAAAGCCATTGAGCAGACAGGCCTTTTCAAAAAGAGGGAGAAGAGTGCAACGCTTGAGGATATTTATATATAATAATAATAATAATTATGATGACAAATGCAAATCGTATAAAAGTGCTCAATCTTTTGTTAGCATTGCCAATTAGATGTTTGTTCTACACGGCGTATGCGTAATGTGTGTTCGATTCTCTATAAAAATAGTGACAAAGTATTTTAAAAATACCAGACGTGATGAAGGAAATGATAAACTAAAATTTGCAAAGCAGAATTAGAAGAAAACATATTTAAAAAATTTAAAATTTTGATAAATATTGCGATGGCAAATTGAATTAAAATTAAAAAGAATGTTAAAATGAATATCATGCCCAAGTTTATCACTAATATTAATTAAATTTATGATTATTATTTTTTAATAATTCGCTGCAACATTTATATAAACCACTGTTTTTTTTTATTTTAGAAAATACAGCTTTGTAAGATTTTATAATTCTATTTAAAATTTCTGTTGTACATATTTTTGTAATTCTTAAAAGAAATATGCATAACTTGCGTGTCATTTCGTGTGCCCTGTGTCATTTATGAACGCAATTTTCCACTTGATGTTTGTGGGCGAAAAACAAATCAAATTCACTTGTCATCAATTACATATAATGTCGAGATGATCCCATACTTAGATCATAATCGCCACATGCCAGGGACTGTTCATTTTGTTCTCTAACTGGGCAATTCTCTAGAGACTAGAGACTAGAGACTTGTGACTTGCGACTTGTGGCTTGTGGCTTTTAAAGTGTGTCAAAGTGCATTAAACAATTGCCATTTGTTTGGGTGTCTGGGCATGTGCCAAGTGGACAGAGGCGTACCTTTAAAGGGGGATGGAAGATGACTATTCACTTTTATTGTAAACCATTTGACGTGTTTTGCGTGCACGTCATTAGCCTTCTTGCCCCTGCCCCTGCCCCTGCCCCTTTACCCCTCTTGTTGTCAAGTCTTAGAGAACCCTTGCGACATGAAATTGAAAATGACAACGTATGTGTAGATGTGTGTGTGTGTGTGTGTGTGTGCGTGTGTGACCAAAACAAAGCCAAAGAAATGTAGAAATTATTTGCTAGTTCAGTTTTATGCAGCTGCCTAAATGAAATGTGTTTTCAGTTCACTACTCGTTCAATTGTCGAGCCCAACAGACGCGTTTCTCAAGATTAAAACAAATTGCAGTTGTAACAGTTGGCAAATGCCAATATATCTATACGATATACCGCCATATATACCGATACCGATACACATCAAAAATACCAGACTGACTGTAACGATCGTCTGGTTAAAACGCGATCAGTTTGAGATTCTTGTGCCAGTTGTCAAATCGATTGTGAGTCGAACGGTTTGCATTTCCAGTCGAGGTATTTCGGTCCGGTAGTTAAGTCGAGTCACGTAACCGTTAACACAACACAACAGGGGTGGCAAGAACAAGATAAGCTGTTGCTGCTTACCGGTTGCGTTGTGATTGCAGTTCCCTGGAGGAACAGAGAGACAGACGGACAGACAAATAGATAGACAGACAGACTAAGTGACATAGGGAATAGAAGAGGGCCCACTTGACATAATTGAATTTGCAGAACTGTCAAAGGTGGCAAGGACCTTGACCTTGTCATTCACTAGCTTCAAGAATACAAAAAATTCACAGAGAAAAAATAAAACTTTTTGTACAATTAAAAATGTTTTCCTATATCAGCTATTTTTCTTGTATATTAATACAGTCAGTCAGTGAGTCAGGACAAAGAGTTTTATATATTTCTCACATATTTCAATATGTACTTCTAAATATTGAGTCAAAAAGTAAAATTAGTTATCAGAAAATTATTTTAAATAAAATTATTAGTAAATAAAATCCAATTGACCAACTGAGTTTAATATAATATAGTAATTAACATTTAAAAAACAATAGCAATGTGAATTCAAATGAATAAAGTGTTCGCATCAATAAACAAATTTGTATATTAAAAGTTGACGATTAAACAAATATTATTTTTAGTTTTTAAGTCTGGATATATTTCGAAATTCTCATTGATCCTCCAGGTTGAAAGCAAGCCCCTAAAACGGCTACAGCGGTGCAACGCATTGTGAAACTGTTGATGCTACAGCAGCTGAAACTGCTGCGAAAATTCCTGCAAGTGACTGCATTAGCAAAGCGTTAAGCATACGCCACGTTGTGCGAACAAAAGTGATTAACAGCGAAAGAAGAGTGTTAAGTAAAAGTGCCAAGTGGCAAGTGGCAAGTGGCAGGTGCAAAGAGTGTTAATAACCAGCTCAATCCTGGGTAATTTGTGGCTAGTCATTAGAGGTAAGTCAATTGACTGAACGACCATCGCAGGCAACAACAATATACACTCAGAAAAAATACCCCTATGTCGCACGGAAAATCTAAAATTCGCTTCGTTTTAGTTTCCTAACAAAAAGAAATTTGTCGCAAATATGCAGTTAAAAAAAAGAGGCGTACACAAAACAAATAAAACGTATTTTTAAACGTTAGAATATTTTTTTAAAGATAACAATAAATAAATTATATTACCAATGTTTACCACATTAATTTATGACAGCAGAAACAATTTGTTTTATCCTTTGTATATCAATTTTAACTAATTTCTATAAAGAAGCGTACAAAAGAAACTTATTTTCTAAACGTCAGAATAAATTCGCTTTAATAAAAATAATTAATTTGTATAATTTAGGTTAACCAATTTAATTTAAAAAAACATAAACAATTTTTTAAGTATCTAGAAATCGTGCCAATTTTTATTTGACAATTATTCAAAATATAACAAAATACATTTTTATATGTAGATTTTTTTTTTTCAAATAATGAGTAAAACTTTTTTTCAGACTGTCTTTTTCTAATAATAAGAAAAAACTTTCTATACATGTATTTTTAAAATCATTTTTTAATTTTAAAAAATTAAAGGCGAATTTCTAAACATATTGAGGGTAATATATTTTTTGTGCGTGTACTTATTAAAAGCTCATTTGCAACAAGAAAGTGAGAGATAGTAGATAAGAAAAGAAAACACATTAACACAGAATAAGGAGAAGCAGAAACAGCAGAAAGGAAACTCCAAGTAACAATTAAAGAACACGCCACCAGGAATCACTTAAGGAAGGGAATCTCAAGAGAAAGGGAATCTCAAGAGAAAGGGAATCTGGAGTGACCTTCGAGAGGGATAGTTATAGTGTCTAAGGTCAATTTCTGCCATACCATAAATATTCGAATTGAAGAATACAAGTTAATTTAATGACCTGCTGATGAAATGTTTGAATGTTGCCACACTCGATTAAAGCAGTCAGAATACGCTAATCTCGGTTTCTAATGGCACCAACTCAGCTGCAGGAAAAACCATACCCAATGTCAAGTTCAAGTTCAAGCTCATGGCGTACCACAAATAGATGTACCAATAAATCGTCTCTGACAGCGGACAAAAATTCAAATTGAAATTTGAAATCAAAGCAAAGTGGATGGGAAATTTTTGAGTGAACATCTCGCGCAATTATCTCAATTATTTGCCAGAGATTGCGATAGGAACAGGGAGAGAAACAAAAACAAATACAAAAACACATGTTCGTCATGCAGTTGGCACGGAATTATGGCGAGCAACCAAATTCAACCGGATCAGGGTGATCCGAAAGTTAAATATAGTATAAGTGTGCCCTATTCAGTTGGATGTCTGCCCAGAATGCAAACCAGGCAAAAGAGTGCACATGATTTATGGATGGACAGCTCAATAGATCGATTGCTAAACCAAATACCAAAGGTGACACTTCAACTTGTTTTCTTTTTTGCGACAGTTTTCAGTCCATTTAAAGCTATTAGAATAAATTGTCTACACTGAAAAAAGTTTATTTGAGGTTCCTAATTTGAGAAAAGCTATCTTACAAAGCTAAAAACCATTTTTGAAAATGGAAAGTATTACAATTAAAAATTTATTTATTTATTTTTAAACTTGCATAATTTTTCACATAATTTAAGAAAAATTCTGAATAAATTCTTAAGAAAAATACTTATTTTTGAGCGATTAACACTGGCAGAATAAACGAAAATCAAGGAAGAAACATAAGTTAGGTATTTTCAGAATTTCGAAAAATATTTTTTAAAATAAATATCAAACTACACTAAAATGACGCTTTTTAGGGTAAATTTTTTTTTTCTACAGTTTAGTATTAAAATAAAATGCATATGATTTAAGAAATAATTTTTAAAAAATTTAAGTTAAAAATCGACTTTTATAGGTCGATACTAAGGAAAAATATTTTGTACATAGCAAAAAAGTCGATAAAAGTCAGGGAACTAGTGCTAAAAGGTTTGAACTTTATTAAAAAAAACGAGCAATATCGGAATATTAAAAAAAAATATAAGCCAAAATGAATTAAGGGAGAAAACTAGCTTTAATAGAACCAGCTAAGACTAAGGTATTTTTGAGTGTATCTCAACAATCGATGAAATTAAAAAAAAAAACAATAAACAAGACAACGTAATCGACTCAGCTAATCAATTTTGCCGCAGTCATTTGGGAATTTTCCGCTTGATAATGATAATGATAATGAGTCCGTCAATCAAAAAGTTGCAGGTGCGTGCCGGCTGCTCTCTCTCTCTCTCTCGCTCTCTCTCACTCTCTATTTCCCAGCTGTCTCTATTTTTGGGCTGACGCCATAATGAGAGAAGTCGGAGAAATTATGGCACTCAACTTTAGCGCTCCGAGGACGAAGCATAAAAGCGACTCGGCAGTTGAAAGAGTCGCACATTCACAGGAGCAAGCTTGGAGTAGACGGTTCGGGAAACGAATAAAGCGGAAAATAGCTAAACGCAAGTTGAGATAAAACAAAACAATCAGCAGCTGAAGGAGGAAGCAAAAGTGCATAGTGAAAACGAAAGCTGAAAGTTTCTCGAGTGCAGTCCTTAAGAAAATAAGGAGTAAAAAAGGCATACAGAAAGTGTAGCAAAAGTGTCGTGATTAAAAGCAAGCACAATTATTAACAGTGTATGTGTGTGTCTATGTGTGTGTGACACAGATTCACAAAAACTGCATCGAGCTGAGCTGAGCTGAGTTGAGTTGAGTTTTTGCCGAGTGCAGTGGAAATATCGATTATTTGTTGACCAGCAAAAAAAAGCGAAAGAAGCCGCTTAAAGTCAGACAAGCAGGCACAAAACAGGAAGCAAAAAAGCCAGACAACAACTGACGAAGGTCGTCATTCAATTTTAAAGCAAGCAGCTTCAAAAAACCACAACAACGGAGCCGCTAATCAATCAAGATTTGTGGATAGGCGCAGTCCGAGACGCCGCAAACAGCGCAACCGGAATTCTGACGGCAAAGAAGACAATGCCACATCGGTAGAAGGGAGTTCAAAGCTAACGGAAACGGGAAACAGGAAACAGGAAACAGTCCATAGAGCAATGGCTTACTTAATCAACATACTCAAGTTCAATGTCAAGTACTTAAAAAATCAATAATTGCAGCGTTATCAATTTTAATTGAATAAAAGCAACTCAAGGAAAATACAACGCATCTCTCTCTCTCTCTTCAATCTACGACTCTTGCTATCTCGCTCTCTTGTTGCCACTGTTTTACTGTTGTTCTTGTTGTTGTTGTTGTTGTCTTTGCTGCGCGTCCATCGCTTCCCCCTGCCCCTCTCGCTCCTTGACTTTACGGACAATGGAAAAGTCTGAGAAATTTTCAGATTACCTCTTTGCCAAAATGGGTCCACCGAATGCGACGTCCGCCGTGCACGGCACGGAGTTGCCGCCGAAGACGACGGAACGGAGCGATGCTCCCGTCGAGTTGACCGGATACCGCAAATGGCTGAGCGATAATCTAATGCTGCTCGTTACGCTCTCCGGCGTACTTCTCGGCGTCGTCTTGGGTGAGTACGGAATATACACGTTACATTCTGACTACACTGCAAACAAATTACACTGGGCAACAAGCACATACAAATATTATGGTAGAGTCCATTTTAAGTTTTCTATGGTACCGATTTCTTTTTATACCCGTTACTTAAAAAATAAGTAAAAGGGTATATTTGTGTTCGTTCGACCCCATAAAGTATATATATTCTTAATCAGGATCAACAGCCGAGTCGATCGACCCATGTCCATCTGTCTGTCTGTCCGTCTGTTTGAGCGCATCGATTTCAGAAACCATAAGAGCTAGATACTTCAAACTTGTTATGTAGGCTCCTGGATACCATAGACAGATCAAATTTGTTTTTATTTTTGGATCGAACCACTTTATCATACAGCTGCCATAGCAACGATACCTCGAAGATGAAGTTTTAGTATGAAAAAGTTTTTTATTTGTTGAGATAACAGAAACAAACTGATAGAATATGCATCTGGGCTGGTATTTAACATCCTGAGCAAGTTTGGTTAAAATCGGTCCACTATATCATATAGCTGCAATAGAGACGCTCAATCAAAAATTAAGTCTTAGTATGAAAAAGTTTTTTATTTATTGATCACTGCGGACGGCAGTTCGCGTTAGTGACGAAAGCAGCACGAAGGGTGCGAAAGGCGACTAACTATATATACAGCTAAGTTGGAAAATTTGCTACGACTGTCCGATCAGATCGAGTTATATACCGATCGACAGGTTCAGTTCTAACTTACAAAATGGCGTACTAAAACTTTTTCTAACCAACCTGGGTCACGAGATACGGGGGTGTAAGTGGGAGGGGAACAATTTTGATAATTGCAGCTTATGGGGCCGTTAGGGCTTTTTTGGTAAAATTTTTTATTTTTAAAATTCTACTTAAAATACGCGTCGATTGATACCTCAATCACCCAAATCCGATAACTGGTTCAAAAGATAATTAAATTTGAAAATTTTAGTGGACTTCTCAAAATGAAATGAAAAGTCAGTTTGTTTGTCTGTTTGTCTGTTTGTCTGTTTGTCTGTTTGTCTGTTTGTCTGTTTGCATCAAAGCGCTAAAGAAGCTTAAATGTAATGATGGGATTGATTCCTTTTCAAAAATCTAGAAATGTTTGTTCTACGACTTTTCAATTTCCCGCTAGTTTAGCGGAAAACGCTAAATCCGCCAAAATTGAAACCTCAACAGTTTCCAAACCATAGAAGCTACAGATATGTTCTATATATCATTAGAAAGGTGTGTTTGAGGGCTTTTAAGCGTACCTTTAAACTTTTTTTCTGAAGTACTCAGGTAACATTTTACAGGTGAAATAAAGTTTTTTAGCTTACATTTTGGCGATTTCTGACAAAACGGCTCTAACGATTTTTGTTAAATTTTAATATGTTGTAATACGTACAATTTCGCGTTTTTTGGTATATGAAACATAAATTTTGGTTGAGGGGTTCGGAAGATATTACCTGTTAAGTGAATAAATACATTTTTCTATCGGTCGAAAATCACGTTTTAGTACGAAAAACTTTTTGGTTTTATGAGATATCTCAACCAAAATGATACAATATGCATTTAACTTGGTTTTATATATTCTGACCAAAGTTGGTTAAAATCGGACCACTATATCATATAGCTGTCATAGGACCGATCGGGTAAAAAATTAGGTTTTAGTATGAAAAACTTTTTTGTTTAATGAGAAATCTTAACCAAACTAATACAATATGCATTTAACTTGGTTTTATATATCCTGACCAAAGTTGGTTCAAATCGGACCACTATATCATATAGCTGTCATAGGACCGATCGGTCCAATATTAAGTCTTAGTATGAAAAACTTTTTTATTTTACTAGATATCGTATCCAAACTAATAGAATATGCATTTATTTAAGACTTATATATCCTGAACAAAGTTGGTTCTAATCGGAACCACTATATCATATAGTTGTCATAGGACCGATCGGGTGAAATCCAAGTCTTAGTATGAAAACTTTTTTTCATAGTAAGTACGAGGTCTCCGACAGTATAGTATGCTCAGCTGTAGCAACGCGAGCAAAGCGAGCAGGGGGCGGGGCCCCCTAGTTTTTCTTTATAATTAAAGAAAAAAAATTTTTTAAATATGAAATACGTTCAACAACTAAATTTTTATATTTTACTATTCGCCTGCATTAATGATAAAGTTACAATGTCAAAAGCGAAAGCAATTGCAAAATTTCTGATATCCAAAAAATAAACGAGGTAAAGTCTAGTGACCAATTTCTAGACCCATTTCTGATATCAATTTTGTGACGAACAAAATTCAGTTTAATCTTAAAATTTTAAATAAAATATAAATTAATATAAAAAAACGAAAATTGGCATTCGGCACTGCGCAAAAAGTTATTTTTATGTACAAAGAAGATCACCCTTTTTACTCACAGTGCCGAATGCCAATTTTCGTTTTTTTATATTAATTTATATTTTTATTTAAAATTTTAAATTTTTTTTGTTGTATCATTTTGGGTCTAGAAATTGCTTTCGTCACTAGACTTTTACCTCGTTTAGAGGTTTTTTTTGTGGGATATATCTTAACCAAACTGATAGAATATGCATTTAAGTTGGTTTTTTACATTCTGACCAGATTTGGTTTAATTTAGTTCCATATACCATATAATTGCCATAGGAACAATTGACTAAATTTTCCATTGCATGGCAACGATCAATTAAAATTTGATTTCAGGGCTCTGCAAGGGTAACAAATCTTCGGCGCTTTAGGGTATGAGGGTATCTAAGTGCCTGATCTTAAATATAATGTCAAAGAATTTGGTAGTTTATATAAATATGTGGTATGACAAATTTCATTTACGTTCAAATTAATTATATAATTTCGGAATGTCATTTTGATCATGGTTTGTCCTCTAAATTCATTCTAAATACAAATTTAATTCATTTAGAAAATTTAATTATTTTCGACCAAGACTCGATTTTGATGGTAAGGGTCCCCCCTTTGAAATTTCGAAAATTCAAAATTTTAAGTCTCCAGTTTTCACTTTTAATCAACTTCTTATATCGTAATTAGTGTAAAACAACATTCTCAATAAATATTATTCCTTTGGATCAAGGTATTCACTTCAAGCCGATACTGAAACCGAAACCAAAAGAATTAAACTAAATTAGAGTTTTTTCGGAAATAGTTGTTTCGAAACGTATCGGAACCGAAACCGTAACCTATATTTGTTTTGGATTGACTGCTTGATTCACACATTTTCTCCCTGTGTACCTACCCACTGATTAGCCCCTCTCTCTCCTTCTCTCCCACCGTGTCTAGGTCTCTTGCTGCGACCGCTGCATCTGGACGGGGATTCAATAATGCTGATTTCGTATCCTGGCGAGCTGTTTATGCGCGTGCTGAAGCTCATGATTCTGCCACTGGTCATCTCCAGTCTGATCGCCGGCTCGGCCAGTCTCAATGCGAAGATGAACGGGAAGATTGCTCTGCGTACGCTCATCTACTTTGCCTCCACCTCGCTCTTCAATGCAGCCCTGGGCATTGCTCTCGTACTCCTCATTCATCCTGGAAATCCGGACTTGCATAATGCGGATGATCGGGCCACGGACAGGAAGTCGGTGAAATTACTGGATAGCCTCTTGGATTTGGGCAGGTAAATGCGAAAGTCGCACGCAAGTCGCATATGAAACGCGGGAGAGACGCGTTCAACTGGTGCTGCTTGTTTAACTGCTTGCTGCTTTTAGAAGGTAAAGCAGTTCTAAGGCATTTTCAATAGTCGCGTGAGAGTCGCATCCAAATCGCGTCCAACATGTGCTGCTTGTTTAACTGCTTTTTGCACTTGAATTGTAAAGCAGTTTTAAAAGCAAACGTCGCGTGTGTAACGCGCTTAAAACGCTAAGAAATTTACTCAGAAATGCCCTGCTTAAGGTAAAGCTTGCTTGAGATACTTGTAACTGCTTTAGCAGAAGTAGTTATAAGCAGTTTTAAGCCACGCTTGTGTATAAATTTATGCTGCTTGCAAGCGGTAATATTTATTACTTAAGCCTACTTGTGCAGCAAGCAGTTGGCAGCAAAACCATATGATATTTCAATCTGTAGCTAAAAAAAAACAAATTTTTATATTTTGATTTTTAACTAAAACTAAAAAAAACCAAATTTTTATACATTGATTTTTATTTTATATAAAAGTATAATTAAATTAAGTTTCTACAATTAATGAACAAGCAATTTAATTGTGTTCAGTTCTCATAGCTGTCAATAAATAAATTAATACTCTTAAAGTTTTTATATTATGATTTTTTGAGCTATGATTAAAAACAATTAATTTTTTAATTGATTTGTAAGTAAATAAATTGGCTTGGATTTTATTTTAATTCAATTTAATTAAATTTGTTAAATTCAAGTGTTAGATTAATAAATTGCGTTGACTTTCAAATAAATAAATAAATTATTTTAATATTTTCATTTAAGTTTTATAATAATTATATTATTTCATATTTAAAAATATAAAGAATTTGTCGATTTTGTATGGCTAAAAATAAATACATAAATAAATAATTTTGTAATCCGTGCACTGCTTGCAGAAACATATTTCCGGACAATCTGTTCCAAGCGTCGATCCAACAGGCGCACACGGTCTATCTGCCCAAGCCGAGCATCCTGCGGAGCAGCTTCAATGAGACGCTGAACGACACGGCTGTGGCACTGCTGCACGGCGTACAGGGAGTGCAGGGAGTGCAGGGAGTGGAGGGAGTGGAGGCGCACCATCAGCGACTGGAGGTGATGGAGGAGGTGGTGCTGGTGCGGGATGTGCAGTATCGGAGTGGCACAAACACACTGGGAATTGTGTTCTTCTGCCTCGTGTTTGGCACCTTCCTGGGCACCATCGGACAGAAGGGTCAGGTGGTGGTGGACTTCTTTGCGGCCGTCTTCGAGGTGATCATGAAGATGGTGACGTGCGTGATGTGGATGACACCGATTGGCATCAGTTCGGTCATCGCCGGCAAGATACTGAGTGTCGACAATCTCAGCCTGGTGATGGCCCAGCTCATCTGGTTCATCATCACGGTGGCCATTGGCGTCCTTCTCTACCAGTTCATTGTGATGCAGGCCATCTACTTTGTGTTCGTGCGTCGCAATCCCTTCAAGTTCTACAAGGGCCTCATCGAGCCCATGCTAACTGCATTCGCAACCGCATCAACGTAAGCCATTTTAACTCTATGGGCCGATTTTTCAATCTCTATATACACATATATAAATGAGATTAAATCGTACATTACACAAGATTTAATGTCAGATAAAGTGTCCCATAAGAATACCAAAAAGTACTACAGAAACATTTTCTTGTATTTTCAATTTATCTAATTCTATTTTTAGCTAAAATTGAAAATATAAACATTTAAATTTCATCATATTTTTATGCAAGTCAAAAAAGCAGTCTTTTTTGTTTTCTTTTAAACTTTTCTAAAAGTAAACAAATATTTTTTTTTAGTATCAAAAGAATCCTTATCTGACAGTTTATCTGATATATAGGGTATATTGGGAAATTGAAAAATCGGCCCTCTCTGTCCCTGTCTCTCTTTCTCTCTCTCTCGTTGTCTCACACACACATTCTTTCTCTGTCAAGTACTTTCTCTCACGAGCAGACATACTTTATGATAAGCTCTCTCTCTCTCTCTCTCTGTCGTTGATTCGCGAATGTTTAATATGTAACAATTATTTTTCCTTCTTTTTGGTTCCCAAATCGTTTGATTTCCACTTCGTTGTTTTTTTTTTTTAAACTCTTTTGATTTTTGAACATTCACCAAACTCACCAAAAATAAAAAAAAAAACAAAAATAAAACTACAACAAAACACACTTCAATCTGAAATCAACCCTGAATTCGAAACTCGATTGGAAATCAATCAAAAAAAAAAAAAAACCAATCTGGCAACGCTTGCAGCGCCGCCGCGTTGCCGATCACATTCCGTTGCATGAACGACAAGTTGCGAATGGATCCTCGGATCACCCGGTTCGTCCTGCCCATCGGCTGCAACATCAACATGGATGGAACCGCTCTCTTCATCGCCGTCGCCTCGATCTTCATTGCCCAGATGAGCGGCATGGTCCTCGGATTCGGTGAGCTTCTCACGGTCCTTCTCACCTCGACTGCGGCCTCGATGAGCTCGGCGAGTGTTCCGAGTGCTGCTCTTGTTCTTCTCCTCGTCGTCCTCACAGCCATCGATGCGCCTGTCCAGGATGTGACACTGCTCTTTGCCGTCGACTGGTTCGTGTAAGTACTCCCTACACAGTGAGAAAAAAGGCGTGCTAATTAAGTTTTGGCTATTCTGAAAGCCAGAGATATCAAATGAAAAAATACTGTTCACAGCATTAAATTTTAGTTTTGAATATTTTTGAAGTAATTGTTATTTTAAAGTCAGAGATCTAATCCTGAACAAAAAGTATATATTTATTTGTTATTATTATCAAAAAAGTCATTTTAATTCTTAACTTTAAAGTAAATTTAATAAAATTAAGTGATTAATTTAAAAAATTTAGTGTAAAACTCATTGATTCGGACTTGTAATTTTTATTATAATAAAATAATAAATATTATAATAATTTGCACCAAAATACAATTCAAAAATTTTAGTTTAATACGCATTCCAATAAGTTAAATAGCTAAAAATATTAGAATATCAAAAATGAGTTTTTAGATTTAAATTTTTAGAGTTTTTGGTATATGCTCTAAGATTTTGTTATACAATTTTGTTTAGATTTTTCTGCTGTAATTTATTCTACTATAAATACTAAAGTATCGTAAATATAAGCAAATATCAAATATACATTTTTATTGGAAATTCTGGTACTTTTTTCATATCATTCAGTGTCACAGAAATCGAAACCAACTGAAAATCTCCCAAAAATGTATGGAGATTTGAGAGATTTTCGGTTGGTATTGTTTTCTGTGGACTCCTGTATAATTCTTGTACCTTTTAAGGCTTCTGGTATTTTTAAAATAGAATTTTTTACTATTATTTTTTGTCTTTTTTTTGCTGGATTCAATTGAATTTTCTGTTGTCTGCTCCACAGTGATCGCATTCGCACCACCAACAACATGCTAGGGGATTGTTATGCCGCCGCCGTGGTTGAGGAACTTTCCCGCAAGGAACTCATGGCTTTGGATGCCGCTGCAGTCAACTATCCGGTAACACAGGCATACGCTTAATTCTCATTGATCCTCTAGCTGAATATGCTTTCAATGCAGGATCTAAACGCTAGCACGCCCAATGGACATCTTGGAGGTCTTCTAGAGGGTCAAACGGAGCTAGAGGCGTCCAATAAGAGCGTCATGTCCGATGCAGTTGTCGTGGACATGAGTGCAGTCATGAATAATGTGAATCTGCAGCAGGATCACAACAATCGACGGGTCTAAGTTGGACTAATTCATCAGTTAAACAAAAAGAAGATCAAAGTAGAGCAGGTCCTGCAAATAAACCACCAACAGACCACAGTGTTCCCCCCACATAAACACCTTTTGATAGACATTTTTTGATTTTTGATAACTAACATCAATAGAATAGACAGGGATCACAAATAAGTGTAATAAGTTGAAAAACCTCAAGAAAGGGAAATTTTTTACATACTTTTTTTTGTTTGAAGTGTCCAAATATGTGAACATAAACATTATTTTATTGTTTTTATATGTGAATTAATATTTCATATTGTTTTTTACTTGAATTAGAATGTTACGTTTCCTGGAAAAAAAAACCCAAAACTGATTGTGAGACTGTCCAAAACAATTTTTGATATGAGTTCATAAAAGCCCACCCTGAAAGTCTCTTTATAGATCTTTACTTATACACGCATTCAGAAATATATTCGTATTTTGATTCGATATTGAACTTGAATTTTGAGTGCAGTTTTCCACAAGGCCTGACCAAATGTCAATAGAAGCTACTTAGCCAAATCGACTTAGTTCGATTATAAACAATAATCTTATTCAATTACTACCATATATTGTAGAAGTCACAAAATATTATTGTAATCAAAATATACTATAACCAAAATCAAAACAAATAGTAACAACTGTCTTTGGCATGCCGAAGATTTAATACCCTTGCAGATGCTATCTTTAATTTTTTGTGCGAGCATGGACTTATTTGTAGATTAAGAAGTTCTTATTCTTACGATATATTTATTTTTTAGTAGTCCGATTTTGTGAGCATTGATCAGTAATGGATTTATAATGTAACTAATATTTTATTAATATATTTTCGAAGAAAAACAAGCTTTTTTTTTTATCGAAAACTGTTTATATTGTCAATAATTCTTATATATTTTATGGGTTATACATTTCATAAGAGAATTAAAGTAACCAATGCAAGGGTATCTAATTAACCAAGAAGAACAACATTTTTGTGATGTGTTTTAAACTATGCATAATCTATGGGTATTATTTTGTAAGCTCGGTCGACTAGGCGACCTTTTGTGATTGAGTCATTGACAGAATAGAACAGATCAGAATAGAATGGGGAAATGTTAGCATGGTATTAGGGGAGATTTACATTTAATTTTTTTTATTTACAATAATTAAATGAATAGTTTTTCTGTAAGTTAGCAGTGAAAATGCAGGTTGTATACGAAGTTGGCCTAGATATAGTACCCATCCAATAACAGAACCACTCGAACACACACACTCGTTTTAAGAAGCAATCTTATTATGAATAAACAATCATATTTATACTGAATTTGTTAACACACAGACACACATATGATTATCCAATTGCATACGTAGACTGATAGTAGAATTAGTGTGATTACTGAAACATATATTAAACCTATACAAATCTACTATATAATATATATATAAAATTATAACCAACATTCGATTTGTACGCAAACGCAGAATACAAGAATAAAACTTAGATGAAACTTTAATTTGCAATACTTTTGTTTTCAGATTTTAACTGAAATGGCTTATCGATCGCGTTGACTTATCGATTTATCGATATGTCGTTGGTGTAACCCTTAAGTATTCACATACTTGATTAGTTGCAATTTTAAAGCGGATATTTGCCTTTCAACATGGCCATAAATCGTTCGAATGATCGATCGATCGTTCGATTGCTGAGTGAATGAATGAATCATCTACAAGTTTATTTACAATACGTGTAATTCAACGCCTGCAATGAAATAGCCGCAAGTGGTTAAGCCAAATCGGGCTTATATAATTATATAGACCGAGAAGTACAACAACTACTTATAAGCAGCTACAATTAAAGCCAGCTTCACAGCGCAGAGATAAGACACTTGCAACACTATCAAATGAAGGCTTGGAGGGTGTTGTACGAATACTGTGAATATTATGAATATGTGAGTATGAGTAGCTTTTAGCTTTTAGCTTTCAGCTCACAGCTCAGAGCTCTCGCCTTGCAGCCATGTCAGGTGTCAATCCACAATCCACAATCCACATGCCCAACTCGACCCAGAGCAACTCATAGACACGCTGACTCTCTGTCTGTCCGCCTGTCCGTCCGTCTGTCTGTCTGTCTCTTCGTCTGAATCGCTGGCTGTACTTGAGACCAAATGTGCAGGTGAATGAATCAAGCGCTGAATAAACAAATGAGCTGCAACACATACACACACACACACTCACATATGGCGGCAATATGTTTTTGTACCCATTAATCGTGAATAAAAAAGGTATATGGTATTTATAACAAGGGAAAAAATAAACGTTTTCGGCACCAAACAAATTTTCTGAAATTGGGCATTCACTGTCAATGTCTAAGTACTCGTTGAGAAATTCTATAACATTTTTAAAATTATTAAAGCCAATGAAATGTGTTTCAAAATGAATAAATAAAATAATAAAAGTTATAATTTATCATAAAGAAATAAAATAAGTGATAAAACTATTTACTCTTTTTGAGCGTAAAAATTGCTTTTAAACTTTTTTTTTCTTTTTTTTTTTTTAAATCAAATTTATCAACGCACGCGCCCGAATGTATGCAATATTTATTTTACTTTAAAGCTTAACTACATAACCTCAAATATCATGCTAAATTGTCAGATAAGTGCTTGAATAAAATAGAATTACAATATATAACATAAAAAAAAATTGTTAAATCCAACGGATAGCATTATTTGACTTTTTTTGACTTGACATAAGCAACAAAAATTTTATAGGTTCTTGGTTGGTTTCAGTTGACTTGTATGTCTGGAAAGGGGTCTTTCCAAAATTATAAAAAATTTCAAAATAAGGTTCTGTTTTAAAAATATTAAATAACATATGTTTTTTTAGCTGTGCAGATTAATTACTTGACTGTTTATTTAAATTGAGTAATGGGCATCTCATAGTCAGTGAGAGGAATATGGCGTTTCGCACAGAGATGAAAAATAGTGCGGCCTCTGTGTGTGGTGCCATTCGGTGGTGCTCGGTGGTGCTCGGTGGTGTTATATGTTACTCTGTCGGCACAGCCACATATCAAAAATAGTATTCGCATTCAAAAGTGCGCAATTGCAAGCCCAACTGTCGACTTTTTGCCACAGTCGCAACAACAGTCTTTGCTGTCCAATTGTCTGTCTGTCTCAGCTGTCCACCTGTCCACCCGTACCATCCGTCCCACCCGTCTCACCTGTCCCACCGACTCTTTGACTGGCTGACTGCTCTTGTCGCGTTGGTTGAGACTGTTCGTTGTTTCGTTGTTTCGCTGTTGTTCACTGGCGTTGGAGTGTTTGGCGTCTGAAGGTCTACTTGGCAGCGGCTTTGGAGTGTGTTGGCGTTGTCGTCGTCGTTGTTGTTGTCGTTGTTGTAGCTGCTGCTAAAATGAAATACGAGTGCAAACAAACCGCACAATTTCCACAAGAATGCCAAAGAGTCTAGCAATCAAACGAATATAAAATACGCTCACTATTAATTGATTAAAATAAAATATATAAATATAAACTCAAATTTAAACAACAAAAATAAACGTACTTTCATTTTATTGCGATAAAAGTCAAACACTTCACTATCTGTAGTTTCTTTTAATTTTTTAAGATTGCAATTAAAAATATTGATTTGATCTATGATTGAAATCACTGTTTGATTTGATTTCAGTTCGTTTCTGATTGCTATTTTTACAATCATTTTAAAGGCAATTATTTGTAATTGCAATCAGATCAGTCGCACAATCATTGATCATTTGAATCTTTAATATTGATATCTGATTGCTACAGTTGTTTCAATCAGCGAAGAATTTTCGACAGTCAAAAACATCACATTCTTGTATCAATATAGCAAACATTTTTGATGAAATTTTTTCGAAAAATTGTAATCCAAATTAACAAACGAATATGAAAAAAAACAAAATCATGAAGTGAGACAGAATTAGAAATAATTTTATAATTACATTCAAATTAGGTTAAAAAATTGGTCACTCAAAAAATTGGTACTCTTAAGAAGAGGGCAGCCAAAAAATTGTTGTAAGAAAACTTCGGGGGTTAATTTCTACAGATGTTTAAAATGCCAAGAATTAATGAATACGCCCAATGAGTGCCATTTTTTATTCAGCAAATTTCATTAATGTTTAATTAAAACAAAGTGATTTTACTACCCAAGAGAATACAAGTTTTCAAACTTTAGGAAATAAAAAACTAGTTAAATAAAATAATAAATGAATAAAGGGAGATTCCCCAACTTGAACAGTGTATACCCTAAAGAGCTCTAGATCGAGATCAGTCTGATTGCGGCTGCTTGCGGCGCAGTTTAAAGAATAATGGGCCAAATAGCATATGTGAATACTCATGTGAATACTCGCACCCGTACTCGTACTCGTACTCATGTGAATGCGAGTGCGAGTGTGAGTGCACTGCTAGCTCACGATATGTGCATTGACACTTGGCGAATAAGTGCAGCAAGTATCCATCTAAAGAGAATAAAATTGTTTGAATCAATGTAAGCCAGTTTGCATTTTGCATTTGCATAACTTGCAGCTAATTAATTCAATTAGCAGAGCAATCAGATCTGAGTAGAAACCGAGGAGTAGCACATGGATTTGGATTTGGACTTGGATTTGAATTTGTACTCGGATTCACTTTCGATGCCGCATGATTGAGCACTTGCGGAAGTTGTTTACATGTTGACAACGACAGTTTGACGAAGCTTATCTCAATTCAAGCCCCAGTTAAAAATATCGATAGATGGATAGATACAAAGATAGATAGATAGAAAGATAGATGGTTGGATTCTTAGATAGATAGATGGCTGGTTGCATGGTTAGATAATGAAATTAGGCGTTTAAGTTGTTCTGCTTGTGGCTGTTTCCTTAACTGCAACATAATAACAACAGCAACAACAAGCAAGAATGCTACTCGACTGTTAGATGCCCAGTACTTGTACACCCAGAAAACATATTAACTAGAAAGGCAAAAATTTCCTAAAGTTTTAGGACATTTTACCTAAAATTACAGAAGAAAACAACGCATTTTTAAAGTATTAGATACCTGAAAATTTATGACTCAAAACCAGAATTATTAGGTAAAATTACCTTGTTTTTGTGCATTAATTAAGTTAAAATGTATATATTAGGTAATAAATTATACTTTCCTTGAATTTAAGAAATATTATTTTTCAGCGTTCTTTTTTTTTAATCAGCAATATTATATAGAAAACTAACTTAAAAAATAAATAAGAGCTACAAAACAAACATGTAAGTTTAAGCATTACCATTAATTTTGAGTTTGAGTTGAAAAATATGTAGCTTGTTTAAAATTCTTATCTCAATTAATTTTAAGATTTTATACAATTTTTCCATTTTTAAAAAAGTTTCACATTTTTTTAAGTGACAATTTTTTAAATTTTAACTATTTCAAAAGTTTAATTGTAGTGCTAATGAAAGCTATCATTATAATTATTAAATGCACAAGGAAAAATTTTAGTTACTTACAACTTTCAATTATAATTGGCAATACTTTTCTTAATGCTAGTGATAATGCTAGTGGTACAAATAGTATATTCTCGCTAAATTTAAATATATTTAACAATATTTTCAGAAAAACACTTTAAACTCCTGTAGTTTATAATATCTAGATGCTCATACAGTCAGATAGATACTGTCAAATGCCCATAAGCCTGTGTGCTTTTCGATTACTGGGCTAAGCACATCTAGATGGATCTCAAGATGGCAGTTTATGGCCAATCTGTGTGCGCACAGCAAGCTCCTCTATAAATTTGCAATCAACTTTTATCAGGCTGGCCCAGAACGTGCCTGCACTAACGTTTCTATTCACACGCTTGGCAACGCTTCGAAGCGGCCAGCTTGCAACGTGCAACGTGCAACTTGCAGCGTGCAACCTTGCAACGGGAATGGCAACGCGAATGATCCATGGTGTGACTTGAAGTTTGAGCTTGATCTGCTGCTGCTGTTGATGCTGTTGATGCTGCTTCCAGTGCTCCCCCAGTGATAGATTGGCCCACATTCGCTGTGATCTGCGAGTCGCCAATTTGAGGCAACGTCCGTTGCCCCAACTCCAACTCCAACTCCAACTCTAACTCCAACCTCATCCCCTCATTTCCATCCTGAGCGTCATATACATGTACTCGGAGTCACCGAGGTAATCTAACCAAATTACTATGGTGTTCACAAACACGTTCTCTAAACGGTTTCATAATAACAACGCAGCAGCAGCGACAGCGACAGCAGCAGAGGCAGCGACTGCGACGGCGACTGCGACAGAGCTCAAGAATTTGTGCGACCGTCTGCAGCTTCCTTCTCATAATGCGAGTGTTTGGCTCATCTTAGAGTTGCATATGAACAGCACACAAACACACACACTATTTAATGCCCTGTACTCAAATTTATAAATTGGGTATACACTATGTAGTTGGAGCAATTTAAATACCATAATTAAAAATAAATCTGCTAATCATTAACCATTCTTCAGTTTCAAAATTGGATTAAATCATTATCTTAAAGTCAACCAAGTCCAAAAAAAATTTCTAAAATTTCTATTATAATACAAGATTAATAGATAAAATCTAAAATTTTCGACACTTATAGGTTGTATTATTCAAAAATTTTTCTTAGCACGTATTTACACAATTTAACAAAACTAATGCAAAAATTTCAGTCGTCTAGCTCGTGTTATGTTTGCCTGCAGCTCGAACTTCGCAACACCCTTTTAATAGATAAAAAAGTGAATATCTATGTTGTGTAAAAATTACAGCCTTCTAGCTCTTACCGTTTGAACAGTTTATGGATTGCCATTGAGTCATTGTTGTTATTTTTGTCAACTAAAAATAGTTTTGATAAATATATGCAAAACTTACTCTAGGGTCTACCACGTGCAGGGTATTTTATAGTCAAGCATACTCATCTTCAATTTGCTGTTGGTCCAGCGGTTCTGTTCTAATGCAAATTGCAGTAATAATTGGCCTATTATGCCAGAGCCAGGCAGTAGGTCGTACTGTACTATACAACATTGTTGTACACGTAGTTGTAGATGTTGTTGTGGTGGTTGTAATTGTGGACACGCCCACCGCCCATCCCGCTGGCCGCCCCTTTTCACGCGACAGCAGAAGCAACGACAGCAGAAAGCATTTAATATGTGTTTTAGACTAAAAGTTGGCATTAGATGAGGAGCTTTAACCAAATATGGCAGGCGGAATGAGAGAAAAAGAGAGGGAGAGAGAATAGTTGAAATTTAAATATTTATTTTTTATTTACACATTGACTAATTTATTCTCTAATTTATAGATTGTATGAAATTCGTTATATTAAATTTTAAAGCTAACAATTACATTTAATTTGAAATTTTAATAGGAAGCAAAATAGTATACAATTGTAATGATGTCGCATTTATGTTTAAGACGGAAACCGCGATCGATCCTCAGGTTGAACATGAACTGAACATTGTGCGCTCATTAATTAGTTGCGACGTCAAATTAATGCCTAATCAAATTTTATTGAATTATAAACCAGTCGCTTAGTGAAAATGCAGATGCAGATGCAGATGCTGATGGGGATGGGGATGGGGATGTGAATGCAGATACAGATGTGAATGTGGCTGCAACAGCAGGCATCCTAGAGTTGCAACTTGGCGGTAATTAATGTGCGCCAAAGCTGCCGACGGCATTAAAATTAATTTGATTTGGTTAAAAGGCAAAAGGCAAAGGAAAAACTTCAAGCATGGGAAGAGATTCACGAGAGGAATCGGAATCGGAGTCGCAGTTGTTGTTGTTGTTGTTGTTGTTGGTGGCGCTCTCAAAAGGCTGACAAGTGTCGGGCTAGCTTGGAAGCTGCCCAAAAATAGCCAGCGAAGCCACCGGGAAAGCAATAACAAGTCGACAACTCAACAACTACAACAACTACAACAACTACAACAACTACAACAAGTACAACAAATACAACAACAACTACAACAAATGGCCAACAGCTCGTTGCAATTTTAATTAACTACCGCGTCTGCGCATTAAAATTGTTTTGACTTTGTTAAATGCTTGCAAATCAAGAAGAGACATGAAAATATACGTGCAACAGCAGCAGCAGTAACTACACTGTAAAAAAAAAAAGACCACTACTTTGATCTGATTATCTCAAATTTGCATTGTCTTTATTTAATACTATACTTCACATATATTAAATTTCTAAAAAGTATTTTAATTTAAACAAAAACTGCTTTTCGTACCACAAAATAATTTAGTTATTTTTAACCTTAACATTTCATTAAAATTTTTTTTTTATATTTCATCTACTTTTCCTTTTTTTCGTGCATTAATTTTTTCAACGCTCTCACTCTTACTCGAAAATAGATTTCTTATAAATTTGGCTTTTCTTTTTTCTTCTCAAATTTTTTTGAATGAATTTTATTTTTTTATTTCTGAATTTCTGGCGGTAGTAATTTAATATAAAAATTTTTTAAGTTCATAAAACAATGTTATGTAATATATTTACACGTCAAATGAAAAGGAAATAAAAGTAGTTTTAAATACTAGAATATACTTTCTTCTTTTTCAGCATATCTTTAGAGAAACCAAAACATTCTTAAATGTAAAATACGATGTAAATGAAATATACGTTATATTGTTAGATATATACGACTGTCAAGACAATATATTTTATTTTAAATATTTTTTAAAATACATGTCTAAGTTCAAGTTTTAGTGTAATTTATTTGAATAAAACTATTGTAATGCTAACTAGAGATTTTGTAAATTGTTAGGTCGATTTTAAAACAACGACGATTTTCTAAATTAAGTTAGGTTAATATTTTTTGCTGAGTGTAGAAGATGAACTGTTGTTTGAAAGCTCGAGGCTGAAATCGATATGTGGTAACATTCGATGTGGCCAGTGGCTAAGGAATCTGCGTTTAAGCCAAACAACCGGCCATTACACAGTTTGAGCCAAAACACAACAATCAGCCAAATAGCCAACAACGCTTCCGATGCCAACAACAACAGCAACAACAACAACAGCAACAAGTTCAAGCATTGTTACCAACTTCTGTTGCAGTCCAGAGTCAGCTTAAGTCTCATCCAGCTGGCAACGCGCAAATGTTTGCCAATGTAATTAAAAATGCATTTGTGCGCCTAAAGAGGCGCGTATATCAACGCCGCCGCCACCGCCATCGACACCGCAGCAACTGCAACAGCAACAGCAACAGCAGTTGCTACTGCCACATTGAGAGACAGAGACAGAGCCTTTTGGCTAGGAAGTGAGCCGACAACGACAACGATAGCGACAACGGGATCTGCATCGGGAATGCTGAGCTGCAATCAACGATCAGCACAAATTGTCGTGAATTAGACGCTGAATCCAATGTATGGCATTAGAGACAAAGGCAACCACTTGGCCACCACCGCGCCTCCACTTTCAAGTGCCGACAGAGCGACAGAGTTGCCAATGTTGCCGACATTGCCGGGTTCGGGTCACGCCATGACAAAAATTATCACATCACGCATACGACGTGTTGCACGCGTGAAATGTCAAAAGCTAAAAATGCCATTTGCTTTGAGCTCACTAAAACACACACACACACACACACACACACACACACACACACACACACACACTCAAACACTCAGCTCACACACATACCTAACACACACAACGTATAATCTCACAGGCAGATGAACTCGTGCCGTGTCACGAAGCATTAATCGAACTAAGTAATTCAGCGCAAGAAAGGAATAAGATCTATACCGTATAGGCATATATTGTGATTGTGTGGAAATGCTCTCTTATTGTGCAGTATGTTGTGAAAAAAGAAAGCAGCTTCTTTAAAATAATAAAATATTTTTAAATTAATTCTATGATTTGATACATTTTTAATATGACTTTTTCCTTTATTTGTTTTTTAAATTATTGCTATTAGCTATTTAGAAATAAAAAAAATTTGAAAAACAAGGCTCAAGAAAGCACAAAATATTTAAATTAATATTTATATAATATGCTATGTACAATTTTGTATATAACTCCATAGCTTCTATAAAACATTAAAACTATTTTTAGTTTAATTAATATACTTGATTTGATAAATATAAAATATGATTCTTTCCTTTAGTTTTCAACTAATGCAATACGAACAAAATTAATTATTTACAAATCAAAATAAATTTGAAAAAAAGAAAGTTGACAAGAGAACTAAAGCTTGCAATTAGTAATTAAAGAAAAATTCTAAAAAATATTATAAATATGTTTCAGTTAATTATATGATTTGATAAATTTAAAATATGATTTTTTCCTTTTTTATTTTTTAATTACTGCTTTTTAACTTAAACTAAAGCAAAACTACATAAATTAATTATATAAAAATCAAAATAAACTTTAAAAAGAAAGTTTTAGAAAACGCAAAAGATTTGAATTTATAATTAAAATATTTGATGTATTTAATTCTATAGATTCTATAAAATATTTTTAATTTAATTACATGATTTGATTAATTTAAAATATGACTTTGTCCTTTAATATTTTGTAGTTGTTGTTTTAGCCGCAAAGTTTTGAAATAATAATTAAAACAAATTATATAAAATTTTGTAAGTCAGTAAAGATAAAAAGATAATTTTTAAAAGATATTTGCAGCTGAAAATCATATCAGCTTTTACACATATTCGAGAGTTACTAGAGTTTCGTGCCTCTTTCAATATTCGGCACGCGTCCAGCTCTAATCTTCAGTCTTTTGTGTGGCATGTAATGTGTATGGGTGGTGGTCAAAGGGGGAGCTGCAGGGAGAGGGCAGAGGGAGGGATTGTTGGCAAATGCAAAGTGCTCATGATTTGTTCATTGTTGTCATTGTCCGCTATTTTTTTTTATTTATTTATTTTTTTTTTTGTTGCAGCTCCACAGTCAGAGCTCACACACGCAGCGAACATTTTGCCGGCGCACATGGAGATTGGCCAAAAGCGATAGCGATAGCCTTTTTATATTTTATTTGCTTTTCGTCTGTTTTCGACTGGGCCAACAACTCCATTCGGTCCATTTGTTAGCCAGATGAAAAATTTCCTTTTCAACGCGCCACGACAACCGCACCTGCCTTGGCTTGACTCCGATCCAGAGACTGAGACTGAGTCGGATTTGGAGTTGGAGACTCACTCTGACTTGCTGCATTGAGCCGGGCCTACGCCGCATGGCCAGCGCCTCCATTTTGGTTTGCAATGAAAATTTGCAAATTGGAAATACATTTACATAGCTGTATGTGTGCGTATATCTACATACACACATGCCAGGGATGGGTATCAATAAGGTGTTATCTTTCTGAACGTTGAAAACTGTTCACGAGCATTGAAAAAAATATAATTTCTATTTTTTAAATAGTTTTATCTAATTTCTGCAAAAAAAAAAATGTTTTTAAATGTTTATTAAATGATTAATATCCTCAAATAACCCTAATGCGTGTATTTATGTATTTAGAAGAAAGAATTACAAGTTCTTAGTGTTTTTTTTTCAGAATATTAAAATAAAAAATTTGAAGTACAACCAATAATGTTATTATATATTACAAAAATAATGTATTTCCCAAACTATTGAATTCAATTTAAATCAATAAATAAATAATAAATCAATAAATATTACCATTGCTAGTAATTAACGCGTACCCTACACTGATAAAAAAAATGTTCTAAAATCAAGATTTTGGTCTCAGAACTAAGATTTTTGGTCTAAAAAATGAGTCGAGAACATCAAATTCTTGAATTAAGAGAACACATCTTGATTTTAAGAACATTTTAAATAAGACCAAGTTCTTATTTTAAGAATAAATGTTCTTAAAATTAAAATCAAAAAATAAAATAAATGAAAATTATTTATTATATTTATATTTTTTTTATTTTTAAATTTTGATTTATTTATATTTTTTTCTGTTTTAGTAATTTTATAAATGTTATTTTAATTTGTTACGAGGGCGATTCGAACCGCCGCCTTACTGCTTCACACAACTGAAGCGGCCTCTCTAACCAGAGCGCCACGGTGCCATCATTTTTTTGACACGAAATAGTACCTATTTATACTTTCCTAACAATTTAAGATTTTTATTCTTATATTAAGATTATAAGATTTTTTAGATTAATAATCTTAGTTTTAGTAATTTGGTCTTAACATAATCTTATTTTAAGAACAAAATATTTAAGATGAATGTTCTTGATTTTAGAACTTGGTCTTTTTTTCAGTGTAGGATTTTAACCTTAAGATTAGTTTTTTAAATAAATAAATAAATAATAATTATTTTCTAAGCTTTCAGAATATATTATCCTTTTTATAGTGCTTGTGACATTTTCGAGCAACGATAAAAAAGTGCGATTTTATATTAAAATTAAAAATGTACTGAAGAAGCCTTTCTTTCTTAGCAGCATATATTTCAGATAAAATGGTTTTATTTTAAGTCATTACAATATGATATTATAATTACAGTTGTCACTATCAATACTTTTTTCTGTGGCAATACCCATCCTCCAAACAAATGTACATAAATGGATGTATATTGTATCTATTGATGCATGTTTGATGTGACGTTTTTGGCCCTGCCATCTCTGTGGTCAATCCCCCTTCGTTCCCTTCCCTCTGTTCCTCTGCCTTCCCTTTGGGCTATCAGCGTGGGCCGACGGTTGCAGCTCGTGTGTGTCGAATAGTTTTGCATTCGTTGCTGCGGGCCACATTCACAATGCTGTTTAGAGTACTCACACTCGCACTCGTATTCGCAATTCACACACTCACAGCTAGCACGCGAAAAATTGTTGTTTGTTTTATGCAAATGATCGCCACTCTCCGGCAACTCTGGCGCTGCCCAGTGGATGCCCAGGTAAGAGGTAGGAGCTAAGAGGAAAGAGGTAAATGCCATGTCTGTTATGTTACCTTTACCTCTGGCATTTGCTTCCCGTTTTAATTTTGGGATGCAATTAAAAATCGAAAGTGTGAAAGGAGCAGAGAATGAACATTGTTTGTGCTCAGATTAGAGCCGAGACTAGTGAAAGTGTTGCACCCAAAGTCCATAACAAAGTCGACTATGTAAATAGGATTGCGTCACAAGACTGTTCAAAAATTGGAAATCGGAAAACACTACTTAGGTTATAAGTAATTTGGCAAAAAACATTCTAGGAAAAATGGATCTGCTATTGCAAAGTTTTGGAGTTAAAAAATATAACAGATAGAAAGATAGATAGAGAGAAAATATAAAAGAGAAAAAAACGGAAAAAAGAAAGAAAGAAAAAAGTTTAAGGAATAAGAGAATGACAATTGATGTTATTTTATTATTACCATTTAATTTCACTTTTAATTGTAAATTATAGATTTTAATTTTATAAATTTTTCATTAATTTAATATAGTTTAGGTCAACTGTTCTTTGTTAACACTAAATATATAAACGAATAAATTCTGCTGTTACTGCTGTTAAAATTGTTAAGTTTATAGCTTATCCTTTTTTGGCCGTATCATCATGACAACTTTTTTAAGCGAGTAAGATTGACCCCGAAAATGCTCCCAAATAATGCCCATTCCGAAACCGGTGTCATTATAATATCCTGTCAAATTGCTGTAACAAAGCACATTATTAAGCAAAGTATTTAACAATTAATTCGAATATTATCATACCATTTGTGACAAGCTTTGTACCACCAGGCGCCAGTTCGGAATATGGCACAGTTCCGTGTGCTAAGATCGTTATCACGGTCAAATGTTGTAAATTTCATGCCTCGATGATATGAGAGTGAATCACCCGCTGTTCCACTGGCTTTGCCCAAAGTGTGTAGGACATATTGTTGAGTCTCATTACCGATTCCAAATTCCTCATACAACTCATACGTTTCATTTCCTTTGAAATCCTCGAGGACTACAAGTAATTCCTGTGTCCTTTCTGTCGTCAATGTGTGTATTTTATCCAAACCTAAGAAGAACTCGCCATTCAGATCTCCGAATCCGTCTTTGTAAGCAGCCCAGTCCTGATAGAAGTCCACACTTCCATCAATCCGCTTTAGGATAACTGTCCACCTTCCTCCTTGAGTCTCTGCATCGCAGGCAACTTTAAACGGTTGACTACTAAAATTGGGGATGAGTATTTCATTGATTCCATTGAATTTGGCGTCGGTGCAATTCACTGGGTGGGACTTTAAATTGTCGTTATCTGTTCCATGTTCTTTCTGCTCCACTCTAAGAGATTGATTATTAAATTGTTTATTAAGTTCACCTAACATATTTCGCAGACGCTCCAGTTCCGCCTTGAAACCTGCTTCTTTATTCAGTCGATCTTTTTTGTTGTCTCTTAGAATCACTGTAAGAAAGTGAGTGCTTAATTCTTCATCTTTCTTCTGTTGTTCCAGCTCTGCTCTAAGAAGCTCTGCTCTATCGAGTCCGTCTTTCTTCAGTTGTTCCAGTTCCGCTTTCAGACTTTGAATATCAGTTGTCTTCAGTTGTAAGTCCTTAACAAGTCCTTCTATTAATTTCCCCTGTCGTTCCTGTTCAGCTTTAAGTATTTGAACATCCATTGCCTTTAATAGTCCATCAATCAACTTATCGTGATGTTCCTGCTTCGCTCTGAGGAATTATTTATATTAGTTTTCACCTTCTGTGAGCTTTTGATAGGGATTTTACCTCAAATCAGATATTTGGGAATTTATTGTCAGAAATATATTCGTTTCATTTCGTTCAGGAATATTAGTTGCATTTAAAAAGGAAGCTAGTGAATTTACCACACAGATTATAACAATTATTTTTTGCAACATTTCGCAACTGAAGTTCACTGAATGCCTGAACAGACTGACTGAGTCGACACTTGAGTTGGTGCGAAGAAATGATTTTTTAAACGATGATTGAATCCCGTACATTATATAAGATAAGAGACAAAATGATAACAGAGAGAAATGCGAAGAATTGAGAAAGGATTCAGCAGCTTCTGTTAGGTCAAGTCCAAAGTACAGCTAAATGCGGAACTGATAGCTGAGCTGATATTTCAACGTTTTTCCTTGGGTTTTTCTCTGCTGGCATGAGCTGATCAAAGTACACATTTAATGTGTGATGTTTATGTTGCAGCATTTTTGTATCAAATTGTTCAAAGTGTAACCAGACTCTATGAGAACAAAAACCGATGGAAATTTGGTTTGACAAGTATTGAATAATTGAAGTACAGAGCCCGAGATTTATTTTTAGATTGTTCTGAAGAGAAGTTCGGCTGGATTAATGACAACTAAATTATTACCTTTAACTAATCTAATCTATTACAATGACTGCCCTAAACAATCAATACTTACCAGTGCTTATGATTATTTGTTTAGGCTTACATTGTTTATGACCCCGCATATATGTATCTAAGACGTTTTTGATAAAAAATTTTTATTTCCAAAAATTGAATTGAATACAATTTATAATAATATATAATTACAATTGATTTTCTAAGCTTTTAAGATATTGTTAGAGATCGCAATATTTATGCTTGCTGTATTGGTGAATTGATTTTAAAAATCTTACAAAATTCAAAACACATTTTAAAATATTATCTTTACATAGTTATTAAAAACTGCAAAAATTATACGTACATTTTCAAGATATTTTAATATTAAAAAGACGTTCTAGATGCAAATCGGTTGACATGACACTTCAAAAAAAGGTATAAAAAGATAGAGAGTGAGGGAAAACGAAAGAAATAGAGATAAACATATAGAAAGACAAATTGCTAAAGTTTTTAAAGTTTATAGCTTTAACTTTTTTGGCCGTATCATCATGACAACTTTCTTAAGCGAGTAAGATTGACCCCGAAAAAGCTCCCAAATAATGCCCATTTTGTTACTTGTGTCAGTATAATTTCCTGTCAAATTGCTGTAAGAAATCAATTATTAAGCGAAGGTTTCAACAACTAGTTCAAATATTATAATACCTTCCATGACATGTTTTGTACCACCAGGCACCAGTTCTGAGTTTGGCACAGTTTTGCGCGCGTAGATCATTATCTCGATCAAATGTTGTAAATTTCATGCCTCGGTGAAATGAGAGTGAATCACCGGCAGTTCCACTGGCTTTGCCCAATTTGTGTAGGACATATTGTTCATCTTCATCGTCGATAGCAAAATCATCGTATGTCTCAAATCTCTCAACTCCCTCGAAATCCTCTAGGACCACAAGTAATTCCTGTCTCCTGTCTGCGGTCAATGCGTGTATTTTATCCAAGCCCAAAAAAAACTCGCCTCCAAGATCTCGGAATCCCTTTTTGTAGGCTTTCCAACCGCGATAAAAGTTGACACTGCCATCGATCCGCCTCAGGATGATCGTCCATCCTCCTCCTTGAGTATCCGCATCGCAGGCAACTGTAAATGGTTGGTTTCTCAAGTTGGGAAGTAGTATGTCGTAGTTATCACTAGACTTGGCCTCGGCACAGTTGCGTGGATAAGACCCCATGGATTTGCCTTGATTCAATCCAATTATAAGTCCATTTATCAACTTTCGCTGATGTTCCTGCTCCGCTCTAAGAAATTGTTTAGTCTGGGAAATATTCGAAATTTAAGCTCTTACCTCAACTCAGATAATTGGGAATTCGTTTGAAGAACAAAGTTGGTCTGATTATATTCAGAAAGTGGAATTGCATCACTGTACGAAGCGAATGTATTTATGAAATAGATAATCCAGATTATATTGTGCAACATTTTGCGACTGAAGCTCACTGAATGCCTGAGAAGACTGACTGAGTCGAAATCTGACTCGATGCGAAGAAGTGAATTATAAAGTGATAATCGTAATCACATACAATATATATATATATTTAAATGTTCATGTATGTACTTTTTTATAATTATCAGCCACACAGTTACCACAACATCCTCTTTGATAAAAATATAATATATATATAGATATAGTACACATGGCTTATGGTTAATGTTGAACGGACTTCTATAGACATTAAAAAAATAAATATGAATAACTTTATTTTTATAAAAAATGGAAAAAATGGTATAATGTACTTGTTAAATTAATTGACCCCTAATTTAAAATTTTAAAATTTGATTCTTTTCATAACTGTCCATATTTTTCACAAATTTCCCTATTTTATCTGTAATTTAACTCTGCACATTTTTAATAGTTTCTTTTTTCTTTATATTTGTGGCCTTTGGCTTCTTTTTTCACTTGAAATGAATTGATTGTATTGATAGATTGTCTAATGAATGAATATAAATAAATAGAGAAAAAAGTAGGATAGAAACAGATTAATGTTAAGTGTCATTACTCTCGTATTACTATTGTGTAGCATTGCCAAGGTCAAGGCAAGTTGCAAGTTGCAAGTATCACGAAACATCCAGATGCAACTCAAATGCAGAAATTTTCAAACAATTGTGAATTTTCACAAATTACAACGAGTGCCAATTGATGGCGCCGTCTTGTCTCTCAGCCATTCAAAATACGAGTGCGAGTGCGAGTGCGAGTATACCCCATGAGTATATTGCTAGAATAAATTAGCATGCAACTAATAATGCCAACGACTCCCAGTTCTTTCAGTAGAAATCTACCCGCAGAGACTTCTAGGTTAGACTCCCATTTGGTAGGCAGCTGTCAAAAACATTTTGTTTGGTTTCTGCTCAGCATTTCACACATATTGCTGGAAGCCAAATAGTAAACGGATTGGTTAACTGTTTGTGAATTGCATTGGGCTGAGAAAGAAGTGGAGAGGGGTAGGGAATTGGTATCTCCTGGTTGGTAGAGTGAGTTTCCTGTCCGCTTGACGCGTTGATTGCCAGTCTGCGCAGCACAGTAGCCAGTCCAAGTGTCAGATCGGGGATCGGGAGCTGAGGATTGGATGCATCTGCATAAAAGGTCGAATTGCGGCTGATTGATGAGGCATTTGCATGCTGAACATGCTGATGATCGGATCGATCAGAGCAAATCTCTGTCATGTCGAGTTTTCGTTTTGGGTTTGAGTTGCGATGCGTGAAAGTGTCGGACCCACAGGGGGTCAGTCGGTGAGTCGGTGAGTCGGAGTATCGGAGAGAATCCACAGAGAATCAACGATTACTTTCGCTCGTTTCGCCAACTCTTCGTACTGCGGGTCTGAGTCGGAATCGAGGAGAGAAGTGAAGTCAGAGGGCATGATTAATTGGCCGCCCTGCAAATCAACATCTACAATTTGAAATCTTCAATCTAGCATCTGTAGCAAGACATTTTTGAGCACAATTAACCCACTGACCGCTGACTGAGACAGTCTGATGATTTTCAAATTTTTAGACCCTGTACCTAAGAAGAAGAAGGGGTCCATTATGTTTTTTAAAAGCGAAATGAACGCAAATGAGCTCAGGTCTAATTCCAAAATTATATATATTTTTGATTAACTTTTTCTTGAGTAAACAGAAAGCTTAGTTAGCCGAAATTTTTAGTATTAGTATATTTTTTTCTAAATTAAATATATGTATATATATATATATATTTTTTTTTTTTGTAAATGATCAATGATAAGGAATCATACTACATATTTGAACAAACTTAATTTTTGCTTAAAATTTACCAAAACTATTAGAAATAATCATCCACTTGAATTATATTTAATAACTAATTTAAGTTTTATTGAATTTTTACTATGTTCATCAGCAATAATGAATAGAACAGATTTTTATTTAATGGGACTTAGAAATATATTTAAAATGGTATTTCTTATTTTTGTTTTTGTATTTTTTTAGAGTTATTTTTTTTTTTTTATTAAATTAATACAAAATATTTTAATTTGACATTAGGTCAGTTGGACTTATTGGCTAAAAATTACATACATGATTTATGAAATCATTATTATGATATTAATTTCCGATTCAGAACTTTTCGTACTTGCAACTTTTTTTATTACATCTTTAATATTTGTTATGTTATTTGATATATTCTTTAATCATCTTTTAAAATAGTTTTTTTTTTTTAAAGTAATACAGAGTCTTCCATAGTCGAGCTCACTCGAGTGTAGATTCTCTTTCTAGTTCCTATTTGGTTAGATCAACGAAGCTGCCATTAAAATGATGAGGCCGCCGTTGAATGAAGTAGTTTGAGCCACATGATTGCATACTAAAGTTGGTAAGAAGAAAGTTTTAATGAGCGCAGGAGCAGACTGAGGTTCAATTGCCAATTTGCCTAACATTCTAGTGCAGAGCGGACTCCCAGCTGCCAACTGACCCAACTCTGTTGACTGAATTGGGAACTGGGCACTCGGTACTCGGCTTGTCACGTCCTGTGCGGTGTCAAAAGTGCATGAAAATCGCGAGCTGTAATTAACTTATTGACTCGATTTAACGTTGGCCAGAAACAGAAACAGAAAGTAAGCCACCAAATGCTAGGCACGTTTGAGTGGCTCAAAACTATTGGCAAGAGCACAACAACAACAACCTGGTTACCTGGTAACCGGTGGCATTTTCTGCCCCCAAGTCCGATGACCATCGACAGGTGCGCTGGGGCGGATTGAGACTCAGACTGAGACTCAGACTGAGACTGAGACAGAGACTTTAAGTCTCTGAGTTTGAGTCGTATGTGGTAGCTTTGCCTTTGGCTGCGATTTCGATTTCATTGCAATTAAAATTCCAGTGCAGACGGCTGTTTGCCACTTGGCCACTTGTCCACTTGGCCATTTGTCCACTTGGCCATTTATCCACTTGGCCAAGCTAAAGCTGACGGGCCACTTGATTAACCGTGGAATGCGTCGAATTCAATTTGTTTCTCTTTTTGTTTGATCGGCCAGACAAAGCGCCAACTAACAATTAAAATAGCCAGCAGTTTTAGCTGGTTTCTTGTATTCACTTTCAGGCCTAAATTCCCCTCTTCGGCCAACTCTTTTTTACACCATGTGAAGTTGCAAAATTGGCTGTGCAAATAATTTGCATAGATGCAATCACAGATCCCGCATGCGTTATGAAATCAGTTGCAAATGTCAGCAGGGTGCAATATTAAGTATACGCACTGGGCTGACTAATGAATTGAAAACAGTGACCTTAATGATTATGATTTTTAAAATATTAATTTTGAATATAAGTATGTTTTTTAACATTTACATTGAAGTAAAAAAAAAAAACACTTTCTGATTTGAATAAAAATTTTGTATTTGAATAACTAAATTGTATTTTTTTATTTCAAAATCAAAAAAAAATTTTTTAATTTAAATAAATATTAAAAAAAAAAGAAAAATAATAAGTGTTTTTTATTTCACATTTTAAATAAATAATTTAATTAAAAATTACTTTATGATTCTTTAATAGAAATGTAAATTTTATTATTCTTTCGTCGTTTATTTTTTTTAGTTCAGATAAAAGTGAGCGCTAAAATTCGGTTTTATGAAAATAATTCAAAGTAAATGTTTATTTTGTATCTAAAATATATCGTCCACGATATCTAAGATTTAAATTTTATCCAGATAATTTGATTATGGTTTACTTTTTTGAAGTTAAAACTCTAATGTTTGAGCAAATTCCATATATTAAGTTGTGTTTATGATGACCTCAAAGAGGCAACGGAGTACCGACAAAACTGAATGATTCCATTGTCGCATTGTCGGATCTTGCTTTTAAATTAATCCAACGTTGTACTTCACACGCTGCCACAAAGTGCTGCAACAACTTAATGCATGCCAATTGTCGCGCCTTCATCTAGATACACTTTGGCTAACAGCAACAACAGCAACAACAGCAACAACAGCAACAACAACAACAACAGCAACAACGACAACAACTAACGAGGAGCCAGGGAGGCCATCAGCTTGTGGAAATATCCAATCTCCCGACAAGTTGCAACTCAAATTGAATGGCAAAACTTTTTTTGACTATTGCAACATGTCACGTCTCCCCTCTCTCTCACTCACACACACACACACACACACTTAAGCCATCGCCGCTGGCCGAAACTGCTGTCAGTCTTCTGCTGCCAGTTTCAGTTCCGAGTCCAACTTCAGCTCCAACTTCAGCTTCAGATCCAACTTCAGCTTCAGCTCCAACTTCAGCTCCAACTTCAGCCTCAACTTCAGCCTGTAAATCTGCATGCGCGTCTCGGTGTCAAAACTTTTTAAACAAAATAATTAAATGTAGAGAAGCGGGAAGCAACTGCAAAAATAATAAAAACAAGTAAGAACATTGCCGCAATGTGTGCTCGACTCGGAAATACCCTGTACCCAACTCGGACATAGCAGAAACAATTTTCAAACTAGTTACTTTAATTTAAAAAAAAATACATTTTCCGAGTTTGATATGATTCACAAAATATAAATAGAGCGTGCAATGAAAAAATTAAAACCTTGCAGTTAAGAGTACTTGACCAAAAAAATTAACGTTTTACCAGCCATGAGAAACACCTAAAAGGCTTTTATTTTTTCTTTCCCTTTTAAAGATTCTGATGCTCGCACTTCTGCTTACTAACTTATGCTTGTCATCTTATTATGCATTTTAATATAAAGACTACATAAAACACTTATATATCAAAAAATAAATAAAAAATTATGAAATAATTTCTATGTAATGAAGCTCAAATTATATACATAAATAGTTTGCATAGTATTAATAACCTAATGAGATTATTTTCGATTTGTTTTAGTGAACCACAAATATGTACCAATAAGCATCTTCGTAAGCTTAGTAAAATTTTAAATATGATTGCTTTAATTTTATTTTAAATTGTTGATCATATTCGTTCGTCAACTGTGTTTAGTTGACGTAAATAAATAAAATAATACAAAATAATATAATATTATATCATTATGATTTTACTAAAAACTACTACTTTTCAAAACTATTTTTCTTGCTTAAATGAATAATAAAAATAACGCTATTAAGTTAATTTTTAGATATATGAATTCTTAATTCTTAAATTAATGAATTCTTGAAATTAAATGAGTTTTTGCTTCAATTTAGTCGTTTCCATGCATGAATCCTGCAGTTTTTGATAAAGCTTAGTGTAGACAGAGATCTGTTTGTGCCGTAAGGTCTGTTGTTGTAGACCAAGAATACAAAACCAATATAAAGGGCATAGATGCTTTATTCCTTAAGCCAGCATACTCCCTTGCCAGTCTTTTTAAGTGTGTGCAGGGTATAATAAAATCAGCATGCTATGTGTCTACTGTGAAGTCTTCCCCTTCTCCTGCTCCCACTGCCGCATCTCCCCTCACACTCCCCTCCCGCTCCCCTCTCATCGTCAGCCGCCCCGAGGAGCGACAACAAAAGCGCGCCAGGCGCATGCAAAGAAATCCGCTAGAAAGTCATGTTCGTGCCGCTGCATCTTGTACAAGTTGCAAGTTGCAGTCGCCAAATGGCCAAAAAAAAAAAATATAAAGGAGGAAAAAAGAATAGAAAAATGGAAGAGAAAAATGCGCGACATGCCTCGCGATCTGTGGCTGCCTCAGCTGCCTCGGTCGAGTACCTCGGCTGCATAATAATTTATGATCGCGTCGTCCAAGATGTGGGTTAATCGTGTTTTGGGCTAGTTTCTAGGCAGCGTCCCCGTTTCGACTCTTGCTGTGGTGCTGTGGTGTGGGTCTCTATGCATGCTCCTCACATCCAATTACTAGGTCAGAACCTGCAGATCCTGATTTGTGAGCAATTTCATCCCACTAGGCGGCTGTGGGAGGAGCAGCTGCTGTTGAGACTGTCAATCATCTTTTTGCGAATGAATGCGTAACAAACGCTTTACTCTTTTAACCTACCCCTCTCCAACACAATCCTCACTCCACTCGAAGCGACTTCATATGGACAAAGTGCTTAACCATTTTGGCCACGCACGACTCCAGCCAACGACTCCAGCAAAGCATCTGGAAGTGCCAGGCAATTTGCCATGGTTCTGGCTTCATTCCCATTACCATTGCCATTTTGAAAGCCTATTCCATTCCCATTCCCAAGTCCATGCCAAGTACCATTTCAGCCATGATGAGCCGCCAAAAAGCAATAAAATATCGTTTTATTAGCCTGCTTCGGTAACTGGGTGTCAGCGAGGGTGGAGGCGTTGCCACTGTCTGTGCTTGTGGTTGTCAGCCCAGTACTTAAAGGTGGCACAGGTTTATAAGTCTGTGATAAAGTCTGTCTGTTCGTATAGTCTGTTTTACCGTTTTTGAGTTTTACATGTTAGATTTAAACAGCAATAGCATTAATATTAAATTTCATACACTTTAATTAAACAAACATACTTAAATGTCAAAGTCAATTTAAATATATGTAGCAGTCAACCAGTATTTCTCTGTTATTAATTTCTTAAAATAATGTTATTGTATTGAAAATTTGTCAATATTTTAATTTTTAAAATTGAAAAAAAAAACAAATAAAATATGTTCAAGCTGCAATCAATAAAGTGTTTTTTCAAGTTTGGAAAGAATTGTAATTTTCTACAATACATTTCATTTGATATAACTTTTTTTTTTGTTACTTGTTTTTGTTTTATATATTTTGAATCTTATTTATGGTAATTAAATAATGTCTGCAAGAATACGAATACTGGGCATCCAAGAGTCGAGCACCCTAGAGTGTTTACTTGTTGTTGTTGTGCTTGTTGTTGTTGTTGTCTCGAGCATTGTTGGGGCAAGTAGCAAAACCGACAACAAACACGAGCCACGTGCACTTGCCAAACGAGTTGCCGCCTTAATTCTTAATGAAAAGCACCAGCTGAGTCTGATGATGATGATGATGATGATGAGCATGATGATGATCGTGATGATACTGATGAGCCAGAGGAGAGAAGAGGAGGCTGAGTTGCATTTAGTATGCAGTTAAACATACTGCAGCCACTGTAGCTCCCTCTACTTCTCTCTCTCTCTCTCTCTCTCTGTCTCTGTCTCTATTGGGTCTCTGGGTCTGCGTGGCAGGCGAGACACGACGTCGGCCCCTGAGCACAGAATTTATGCATATGACCTCAGTTATTGACATAATTTCGTGGTCGGATCGCATTGAAAAGGAAACAAAATGTGCGCAGCTTTAAGACCCTGTTCTTAAATAGTAATAAAGGGTATATTACATTTTTTTTTAAAAGGAAAATATGAATAACACTCTAGAATATTTATTTTACATAATATTTTCATATCATTTTAATTATATTTTCTGAATTTGTTTTTATTTACGTAAAAGTAAGTACAGCTTTAAATTTTATATTTATCAAGTAATTTTTTTAATATGAGTAATTTGATTTTTAATTGTATTTTTTTACACAATAACTACAGGGTCTGTTGCAGTCTTTGGCTCTGGTTTATTTTCCTTTTTTTGGGCTTCCTTTTTGGTCTTTTGCTGCTCATCGGTTACCCCCCATTCCACTGTCTCTCCTGCCGTCAGTGTCTCGTTGATTGTGCAAATGTTCACGCTGCTTTGGACAAATGCGCAAATTTGTATGTTTCCGCAATGTTGAGCAGACTGACTTGGCCAAGCTAACTGGTTGACTGGTTGCCCAGTTGGCCAGTTGGCAATTGGCAGGCTAGCGGGGAACAGGTGATTATCATCGAGTCCAAGCTGGAAGCCAATCTCTGCGCATTTGTCAAATTTCCCACTTAATCCGACGCGTCGCTTCGCCACTCGAATCCATGGAAAATTGTCGCAGCCAAAAGGCGCCCCACAGTGTCTCCTCTGTCTCCCGTCTCCCGTCTCCCGTGTACAGTCTACAGTACAAGTAGGAGCTCTCTCCTGGCCGGGAAGTCGGCTCGCAGCTCAGAGCTCAGAGCAAGGCGCTTTAATTGGTCTTATGAAATGGACAAAGTGCGAAATGAGTTATGCGCACGCGCGCACCCGCCACGGCAGAGACTGAGTGTGAGTGTTTGAATACGAGAGTGTGTACGAGTACACTCAGAAAATAATATAACACTCATTTTCGAAACTTACCTTTGTTTTAAATATTTAAATAAATAATATTTAAAAACGGTTCAGTTTTGACAAAGCTATGAGAGTTTGAAGTTGGTCAAACTATGGATTTAGCAAATTTATAAGTCAAAATTTTTGTTCAATTTCACATGATTTTTTGCAAGAAAATGAAATACCTCAGAATCAAGTTTTAAGTGTTGTTTTATACTAATTTCGATATAAGGAGTTGATTAAAAGTGAAAGCTTGAGATTTAAAATTTTCAATTTTCAAAATATCAAAGGGGGGACCCTTACCATCGAACCCAAGATTTTGAGGAAAATAATTTTTTTTACAAAATTAATTAAATTTGAATGCAGAATGAATTAAGAGGCCAAACCATAATCAAAATGACATCCCACTCGAAAATCGGCTTAATTTTGACAAAGTTATGAGAGTTCGAAGTTGGTCAGACTATGGATTTAGCAACTTTATAAGTCAAAATTTTTGTTCAATTTCACATGATTTTTTGCAAGAAAATGAAATATCTCAGAATCAAGTTTTAAGTATTGTTTTATACTAATTTCGATATAAGGAGTTGATTAAAAGTGAAAACTTGAGATTTAAAATTTTCATCTTACAAAATATCAAAGGGGGGACCCTTAGCATCGAACCCAAGATTTTGAGGAAAATTATTTTTTTTACAAAATGAATTAAATTTGAATGCAGAATGAATTAAGAGGCTAAACCATAATCAAAATGACATTTCATTCGAAAATCGGTTCAGCTTTGACAAAGTTATGAGAGTTTAAAGTTGGTCAGACTATGGATCTAGAAACTTTACAAGTCAAAATTTTTGTTCAATTTCACATGATTTTTTACAAGAAATTTAAATATCTCAGAATCAAGTTTAAAGTGTTGTTTTATACTAATTACGATATAAGGAGTTGAGTAAAAGTAAAAGAATGAGATTTAAATTTTTGAAATTTCAAAGGGGGGACCCTTACCATTAACATGGAACCATGGCTATAATAGTCGAAAAATAATAAAATTTTCTAAATCCAAAAAAATTCAAATGCAGTATTAATTAAGAGATCGAATAATGATCAAAATGGTATTCCGATTGAAAATCGGCCCAGTTTTGTTTAAGTTATGACAGTTGGAAGTTTGTCAACTCTTTGAATTCGGTTTTCGGTTCTTGAAAGAGAATTAATTTCGGTTACGTTCAGTTCAGAAACGGTTAGTTTCGGTTAACGGCTACGATACCGGTTACGGTGTTATTGCCTGAAAAAACCTATGACATCTCTTAAAAGATCAATTATAAGGAAATTTCTGATTAACAGTATGAAATATGGTTTTATTTTCGCTGAGTGCATAAGATCGAGTTCGAGTGCGAGTCCAAGACCGATAATGAACGCATGTGGGAATTCGAAAATTGGATTTGGTTATTGTGCAACACACACAGCTTGCAGTGTGTCTCGCTCTCTCTCTCCCTCTCTCTCTCTCTCTCTCTCTTCTCTTTCTCGAGTCATAGCTACAGTTGTAGCTATAAGTGTGTGCACGCAAAGTATCTATTAGCGTCGCCTTTGCGCGCCAGAGTCAAACGGAATCTGTTTAGCAGTCGCTTTTCGCTTGTCGGTTGTCTGTTGTTGTTTGTTGTGTTTGTTGTTTGTTGTTTGTTTTTTTCTTTTTTTGTCGTTTTCTGTCGCTTGCCTCTCTTTTTTTGCCGTGGCATTGCAACTTTGCAACTCTGCGTCGAATTATCTGTTAATTTGTGGCAATTTAGAGATTTGCAGATACGTTAAGTGAAGCGCATTGAGCACCTGATAGCCAAAAACAGTAGCCAACTTAACTGCCACTTTCTGCGATAAGCTTCGATTGAGTTGTTGCTGACGAACCTGTTAACAGTTGGCAGCTGAGTTCCCATCTATTTCCATATATTAATCATGTAATAAAATTAAACTCTTTTTTTACATTTTGACCATTTTATTTACAAATCTAGAAATTACAAATTTTTGTTTTAATCTAACCGAGGGCTTCATAAATTAATTCAAGTGAAACAAAAACAATAATGCAGGAAGAACTATTCATTTTTATTGATACAACCGAAAAAATAAAATAAAAAAATTAAAATAATATTAATTTCCATTGATATCTTGGAATTTAAAAATTTGTATTTAAATTTTAATTTTTCATATTAATTCATTAATCGTAAATTAAAGCTTAAAGCATATTATAATATTATTTTAGCGAACTTCAATAATATTATTTATTTTATATTTAAATTTATTGCAGAAATAATTTTTTCCATTCATAAAATATTATTTTTGTTATTTATTACTATTTTATTAATTTCAACTTATCAATGATAAAAATCTTTCTTAGAAGCAATTCAAACATTGATTTCTTCTTAGTGTCATAGATGACTCCTTTTTAAAACTTTTTATTCTAAATTCCATAGCAACCAATTTTGTTCTATAATGGCTTTCGTCTCTTTTCTCATAGACTCTTCCTGACCAATCCCATATAGATGTTCCTGAATTGTGTAGAGCTTCTCTTAAGTTCAACAAGTTCTGCATGGGGGAATGTTAACGAGTTTGTATGCAAAGTGACGGTGACAGGAACATGGACATGGATAATGGCAATGGTAAACAAAAAAGGGCGTGGCTACCAGAAGGGGAAAGGGCTAAAGGCTGGCAGTTGGGTCAGCTGCACAGTGGCACAAAAAGCGTCTCAAATGTTACATGATTTTGCATTTTTATGAACTGACGTAACCAGTTAGCGGCAAAGAAAACTGACGTGGCCAAAAATTAAATTTTGTGCTACTCACACAAAAAAACACATTCACACAGTAATCACAGTGGGGCAGAAGACTACTAAAACCAGGGACGAGGGATTATTAAAATATATATAATTTAAAAAAAACCAATATCTGTTGATTAAAATTCATTCATTTTTTTTTATCGAAGTAAAGAAAAATAAAATAATAATAATTATATTTTGATATTAATGCTCAGTATTCAATTTATTACAACTAGAAATATAAATTAATCAATATGATTTATAAATAATAATTTAAATTTAAGTATAATATAGTAATATTTCTAGTTCAGATCAAAAATAAGAGTTAAAACCAGGAAATAATACCGAAGCCGGAAGCTGAAACTATCAAATTTAAATTCGATCAGTTTTCACTTTGTTAAAAATTTCTTGTGTCATAAATATCATAAAACACTTAGCAACTTCTGAAACATTATGCCAAAAATCATGAAATAGAACCTTTAACTAAAATTGTTGTTTCGAAAACTAAATTTGTTTCAGTTTGATTACTTGAAAGAAATTATTTTTCTGATGAAAATTGTAGCTTTTCCGCTTTCAGGATACAATATATTAAAATAGTACGTATATGATTTTTTAATTCTTATTTGTGATCGCTGACTAAATCTCGCTTATTTTCCAATAGTCTGCGACTGACTTGCGAAAAATTCCTGACCAACAACAACAAGAACAACAAAGGGGCAACTTCCATTTCAAAGCCACAAACAAGCTGCGGATTGTCGAGAGGTAAAGCTGCAAGAGAGGGAGGGGTTAAAGGCAGGGGAGGTGGGGTTAAGTGAGCTCGCTCCCAATACGCATGCGCAATTTTTCAAAAGCTTTTAAAGTGAAGAGCCAAGTTGAAATTACGTTGTAATTTTTGTAATTTCTGTAATTGCCTAATTCTGATTAATTTGAATTGACGAACGAAGCGAGAGTCAGCAGAGTCTGGAAGAACTGGAGAACTGGAGCGCCAAGCAGCACGACTTAACTTCAACTCCAACTCCAACTCCGACTGGTAACCATAAAACATACTCGGACCTATGCCAACCAATCCTATAAGCATGCTCATACCCAGTGGCCAAGTTTAGTTAGCCGCAGTCTCGTTGCGTTCCCTCGACGGCGAATTGAGAGGTCAAAACTGAAAATTATGCACCATTGTTGGCAACAGTCGCGACTCGGATTTAGCCCAGCAAACAGCAAAGAGGAAGAGGAAGAGCTGCAACCAGTCGTCCAGGTTGAGGTTGGGCCCTGAACCGCGGGTAATCCTTACTTATGCGCACTCGAGAGCAAACTGCGAGAGATTCAATTTATTTGCGCCTCTCCAGTGCGTGGCTTCCTTTAATTTGATTAAAATTTATGTAGAACTACAAACCAACCAATCCAAAAAAGCAAACCTGATAAATGGATCTGCTTGAGATGCGGGTTATAAGTTCGCATAAGCCCAATGATTGCAACTCTCTGGAATTCAAAACAGTCAGCCGTTAAGATTTTTAGTTTTAAAACAAAAATTGCATGCTAATTTTTATTAATAATTAATTAAAAATAGCTAATTCTTTGATCTTAATTAAATAAATGGCAAATATAACAAATATTCAATTTTTATTTTGAAATCTCAACACAATAAAATTGAAAGTTAAACAAAAATTTTTAATTATTCACAAACGTATAGAAAGGAGAGATATTATTAAAAGTCTTGTTTAGAAATAAATAAAAAATTTAAAAAATACATAACTTTCATTATTATAATTAAAATTATAATTAAGAAATAATAGATTATATTAAATTGAGTCGAATTTTATGATAGTTCAGTTTAATAAAATTTTAATCTTAATATCAAATATCAACATATATTCTATTTACTTAAACTAAATTATGATATATGAATACATAAATAAAATTTTTTATTATTATTAAATTATTGTTGAATATATATTATATTTAATTTAAATTAATAAATTAGAATTTATTTATAATATGTCGAAAGTTAATAAGACATTCATGAACAGCAATATTTTCAAATTTTGAATTTTTCTATATAGTCAACAAAACAATTATAGAATTACAACATTTCAAGTTGCTAAGGAAAACTAAAAATTATTTTGGTAATATTATATCGTTTTCAATAAGGATAGTAAAATTTAAAGTTCTATCTATTTGTTAATTTAAATGTATAGTTTAGTGTCGACTGATTATAGCTTGACAATAAATAAACAAATAAGCTTTACAGGGTAACTTTACGCCGAGCACTGATAATTAAGTTGGATATTGTTCTTAGTATCCTGCATTTGGATTATTGGATTATTGGCGACAAGGTCGCTGGGTTAATGCGCCGCCAACGGGGCAACAATAACTCAATTAAATGCCGGCCCATTAATCATACGCCATGTGAGACGCGTCTACAGTGCGTCTTTCTCTCTCTCTCTCTCTCTCTCTCTCTCTCTCTGTCTTCCCATCGTCTCGTTGATAAAGCAAATGTGTGAAAATCTCCCGTCGCGATGAAAAATTAAATGCATATCTAGGCGTACATAGATCATCAATGAAATTTAATATGCAAGAGAAGCCAGAAGAGATCAGAGTTTGCTCGGTAGTCGCCGGACATTGAGAGCACTCCCCACAGTCTCCATCTGAGTAGAAGACGAAGCCGGAGTCAGAGTCAGAGTTAGAGTCGTTGTGGACTGAAATAGACAATGACATTGTGTAGCTTAATTAGCCAAAGTTGTTGCTTGTGTTTGGTGAAAAGCAACCCGCTGATTAGAATATGAGTTGGGGGAAAAATGTGGCTGATACTCGTCGCATTTCCCTAATGAAGTTGTTGCCGGCTTTGTTGGCGCAATTAATCAAAACTCTAATCAAATGGAAAATGGAATATGGAAATTTAATGGCAGACAAAATGCTCAACGCTATTAGGTTGCCTCAACTTGTTTAAATGATGAGAAATTGCGCAAAAGAGTAAATTTATGAGTGAAATCAATGATCAACTTTCCCTCTCTTCAGCTTCTCCTCTATTCTTAGCTTAGTTGATCTAAACTACACCAAGAGAAAAAGACTCTGTAATTTACAATTCCATTGATGATTACGCTGATTGGAATTAGTCAGTGTAAAATGTGTAGACTTTAATAAAATCAAGTTAAATAGATTTATTACTAAATCTAAAATCAAACCAAATTTACATACTATGAATGAGAAAATATTTAACTTTTTAATTTGAATAAATTAGTAACTTTATAAAATTTTCATATTATAATTTGAATATATATAATCTTCATAATACTTATTATGACTTATTATGATAATAGAGTATGTTTTTGATTAATTTAAAGTAGTATATATTTAGTACCAATACACTTTCTACTGAAATGTAAGTTGTTGAAATCAAATCATAATGTATTCATTTTTACTATGAGTATTTTCTCTGGGTGTATTGTTAGTTAGTTTGCCAGCTAACTGCTCTCCACTCTCTCTTTCACTAAATGAGCCAACAAATTGCAACAAGCGCAATTTCATGGAATGCTTAACAAACTGTTGTTTAATGCGTGGCTATAATTTATGCAGAGAAAGAGAGGGCGATAGGAATAGAAAGAGAAAGAGAGAGACTGAGGTGGACTGCAATGCTCGAATACCAAGAACAAATGCGACTTTTGGACATAATGCGCGAACTTATGCAAATGTCGAGCTGCCGAGTTGCCGAGTTGCTGAGCTGAGAGCCAAGTTCGAGTCCAGAGACGAGGCATGACTTATGCCTGAAATTTGTCTAGTTGTCAGTAAATATGGGAAATCAGTTTACAACATGCGTGCCACAGTTGCAGCTTCAGTTGCAGCTCCTATGTCCAGTCCAAGTCCAAGTCCAAGTCCAACTCCAGGCTCAGGTCCAAATCGGCTCGACTCGGCGAAGACAGCGACATTGAGACTTAAGCGGAAGGCACAGCAGGAGCAGAGATAGCAAACATCAGATACTGAGACTCGTAATGGCGACAACAGCAACAAAAGAACGAAAGCAAAGCAACAACAACAACAACAACAACAACAATAACAACAACAGCGACAGCGACAACTCGAGTCGAGTTGAGGATGAAGCAAGAACATGCAACAAGGCCCATGTTGCCCATGATGAAGAGGATCCCTTTTCGCCCTCTCCCTTTCTCCACTTACTGTACACTCAGCAAAATATATTACCCTTTGTTTTTAAATCATTTTCATAATTATAAAAATGCGTATTGTCGGAAATTATTGAAAAATTTTCCGAAAAATGTAATTTTTATTAAATTTGCCTCAGTAAAATATGTCTTACAAAAATAACAGTATAATTTAAAGAATGAAATTTAGAAATATTACGCTATTGGGAAATTTGAACTAAATATTTGTGCTGAAACAATTTTTTTTTATCACAAATATTTTTTCTCCTTATATTGTAATTTTTAAAAATGTTTCTAAAATATATCAAAAAGGTTTAGTTAAGAAAATGTCAATAAAATTAGGCCTCTTAAGTATTTTCTAAATAAGAGGAAAATTCTTTTAAAAATATAAATTTTTGTAGCTATAAATTAATTCCTAAATTTTAGAATACATTTTCTTTACCTCAAAAATTATTCTGTGATTTATAAAGCCTGCTACATTTAGAAAAAAATTTTTGATTGCTGCGTCCAAAAAAAAATGGTATTTGGTATAATGGAGACTCATGAATGGCGAATTTGTAATTTTCCAGATAATATAGGATGTTTTTTCTCCGAGTGTAGCTGTGGGACAAAAGACGGAGGATAGATTGATGCCTGCATGGAGCCGCCGTTGTCTATTGACTATTGATGACTAGGTGGGGCTACATACTTTCCCCTCTATCCATCTTCCTCTCTCTCTCGCTCTCTCGCTGCCTCTCCCTATGTCATATGCATATGAGGTTGTAGACGTCAAGGAGTTGCAAGATTCAAGATCTGTGCACCTATAAGGATAATGCGCAAACACACGCAGGTTGCCTCCGAATTTGCATTGCAAAGCTGCAACCAGACTCAAAGTTAAAGTCAAAGTCAGAGCCAGATTCCGATTCCGATTCAGAGGTAGAGTCAGAGTCAGAAACGGGCCTAAAGTGTGTGAGCCAAAAAATATGAGAAATAGGCATAAGAATGAGAATACTTAGTACTTAGCCTGCAGTTCATTGAACTTGAATAGCAGCTGAGAGAGCTCAAGTTTCAAGCGAATTGAACACTAAATGCCGTGAATTTATGCATAATTTGCTTGTTTCAAAAGAATCGATCAGAGTGAGATCAATAGAGAAAGGTCGGAGAGGGGTAACCAAATTTAACTACTTCCCATAACTCAGTTGAGCGGACGGGAGAGCGATTTCTGAATTGAGATTTCAATAAATTTCGCATAAAACCAAGTAAATATTTAATTTGGTTGTTGTGTAACATAAATTCACCGCTAGAATTAATCCTCAGCTGGAGTCAATTAGTATTTTATGGCGCTTTTATTGGCCGCTGCTTGCGCTTATTGACCAAAACGATGCGACAACATGGCACAGTGGGACAAAGGGCTACATAAACAGATTTTACTCAAATTTTAAATCTGAAAATATGGTTACATTTTCTAACCAATATGATTAACAATAATTTAATCTAATCAAAAATGTTTGTGAAATTTTAATAAGCTTATTAGAAGTGTTCTTTTGTTTAATTTTTTAATACCCCCCAGTTTAAATTTTAAATTTATTTAACTTAACTTTTTAAAATTTTAAGTTTTGAAGTAGACTTGTTTGTAATATAATTTAATTTTGAATTTTATATTCTCACTTTCTAATTGTATTAAAATTGTAATTAATTAAGTAGACTTTAAAAAAATACCGAAATAAATATAGTTTTCTTTTTCACGATAATTATCTGTTTTTCACGAATTATAAATGTATAATACTCGTATAAATTTAACAAATTAAAAACTGATAAGTTGCTACTTTTGCTGATTTTAATAAATAAAAGCTAACCTAGCCATTTTTCCAACTGTGCATCGGGGCGAGATCAAAGGAAATCGCCAAAAAGGTTAAGCACGTACATAGATAGATTGAATGAAATTCAAATTCACAACTAGAATATGTATATTTTATAATATATACTTCTAAATATGTATGTCCAACTTCATTAGCGACTCGTCGTCGCTTTGTTCTGTGGTGGTTGTGGTGTTTGTGTGGTTCTGTGGCTCTGTGGTTGCTTGAGAACCCACCCAAGTGGCCGCTGGCTAAACTAAACTCATGTAATTGGAACGCCGTCTTATCAGCGACTAAATACTAAATACCAAACGAATCGAGTCAGCTTCCAACCGAGCAGCCATTTCAAGCTAAACTTTATAACGAAAGCGCTATTCAATTAAAACTAAAACAGAAACAGAAACAGAGACCGAAGTGAGACGAGACCGAGAAGAGGGAACAGAACAAGTTCAGGTAGCGCCTCCTCCTCCATTCTCCTTCAACCTCTTCACCTCTCATCGACAAACGCAACGCATGAAAAATCGAACAAAATGTGCGCTCATTAAAAATTCGCATAATTTATAGATTAATGAATGTTGCCGACATGGCGAGGTCGAATCGGCTACCGAAATAAAATAGCAATATTTATGTCGCCAACTGGAGGAGATGTCATCAGCGGGGGCGCTGACAATAAGAACGATCCAACGATCACCAACTGAAGTTATGACTCGATGATGAGTTGGCCATCATTCGGTCCAAAAGATCAGGCAAATGTCATTTGCATGGCCATAACAAAGGATTAAACATTAGAGGCAGGAGAAAGGAGACTGGAGTCGAAGACAGGAGGAAGAAGTCAGTGTAGAATACTTAGACAAATGCGCAAGTAAATAAAACTTACTATCGGCCACAAGAAATCAACAAACGAACAACAACCACAAGCGAACAACAACCACATGTGCTGAAAAAGTTGTCTGGATTACAAGAACAACTTTATACCCTAACGTGGCACATTTGTTATTAGTTTTTAATTTCTAAAATACATATAAATTCATAATTTGTAGATAAAAATCTTAATTAAAGAGCTTTTGCCTTAAATATTTCATATTATCATTAAATTAAAATAATACATTTAAATACCAAAAAAGCTTGATTTTACAGCTTTGGCTTAAAGTATTTATTACTATTATCAAGTTTAAAAAATTCATTTAAATAGTTTGTCTTGAGATAAAAATCTTAAGGTTAAGCTTTTGCCTAAAAATGGCCTAAGCCAAAATTTCTTTAAATTAGGAGAAACATTTTGATTGTTATGCAACATAAGTTAAGGATATATATTCTTTTTAATATTTTTTAATTTAATTATAAAATATTTTTAAATTTTAAATTTGTTCAGCTGTACTTCTTTTTAACGAACTAACATGAGAATGTTAAAAGACTCAAACAATTTTGGGATCAAATAACTACTTTGTATTGCATTTATAACTACATTGGCATTACAAAATGTAGTGAGTAAAATTAAAACAAATAAAAAACATTTTAGCATTAAAATTAAAAAAAAAAACACTTATTTTAATGGATTGATTTGTTATTAAGAATAACAAAAGTTAAGATTACCTTTCAAAACATATAAAATATTTAACAAAATTATTTTTATGAAATGTTTTATTTAAAAAAAAAAATTAGAAAATAAAAATTATTTCTTAAAATTATTATTATTTATATTTATATTAAAATTTGTTCTTGTGAGATTAGTTTTTTTCAAAATTCTTAGGCAGGTTTGAAATTAAAATCAATGAAATATTGGAAGAAAAAAGGTTTCAGTCCTGATTTCTGCTAAGAATTAACTTTCATCTGGAACTACAGGAGACAACTGGAATTTGCAAACAGTTCATGTCAGTGTTCATTAAAAACTGTCAGTGTTTAGACTAGGATTGATAAACATGCATCGATTAATGAAATTGAGGATAAACTTACAAAGTAAATGAGAAAATTAGAATGCCCTCTGTCTCATAACAAACAACATCATCAACAAAAACAACAAGCAGATAAGGAAGTGCAAGAGGAAGATGGAAGAGAGTGTGAGAGTGAGAGAGAGAGAGAGAGAGAGAGAGAGTTGTGGAGCCTGCCAAGTGGAGCCTTCGTTGCAACAAAACAGCAACATGTGGCAGAACAACAATTTATGATGTTGCCGCTGACAGGCGAATGTTGTTTGCAGTTGTTGTTGATGACGATGATGATTCCAAGGATGCGACGACGATTCGACGACTCGACGACTCGTCGACTCGTATATATGCAGCTATTGATTTTTGATGCGAATGAATGGCCCCGACTTGGGTTGTGGCATGCCACCATCTTGAACACAACTTGCAGCTTCCTCCTCTTTCCACCTTTTTCCTTTTTTTGCACACATTTTTATTTTTTTTTGCCTGTTGAGTTTTGCATATTAACTTGCATGATGGATTCGAATGCGGATTCGTTACATTTGAGATTGCGATTCGACGATCCACGTTCCACGTTCCACGTTTTGTGTGGGCCTTAAACAGAGCCTGGTTTTCTGTTTCGGTTTTCTGTTTTCTGTTTTGTTTGTTTGATTGTTTCTTGTTAGATCGGCTTTCAATGTCGCCACATGCTGACTGACAAACCGGGAAGCTAATGCAGATTGTAGATTGCAGCCAGCAGATTGTTCTGATTGTCGATCGTATGTCCGTGTCAAATAATGCCCTCAAATTATACGTCATTATGCAATCGACTCCACATAAATCCATCAACTCGACTCACAGTTGTGTCCATTACACTGGTCAATAATTTAAAGATTTATACAATTTTCTTTATATAATGTTATAAATTTTAATATATAGCATTTGATTTGGAAAATTTATAAGTCAAATAGAAATCCTAGCAGGCATTTTACTCTACCGAGTCTTAATGAGAATAATTGGTGTGAATTGAAATTAATTCTTGAATATTTATTAGGCGTGAAAAATATATAAATATAGTCTACAAAATTTTTTGACAAAGTAAAAATTCATATATTTGTTGTATTGTATTTTTAAAAATAATTATAAGTTATATTTTTATAAAATTTTCTCAATATGTTGCTATCAATTTCTATGTATTTTGATTTGGAAAGTTTACAAATAGAAAACTTGCAGGTTTTACATTGAAATAAGTCTTTAAGTGATTAAATTATATGAATTGAAATTATTTCTTGAATATTTAGAAAGTGTACAAAAAACATAAACTTAGTCAAAAAAATGTGTGGAAAAAATTGTAAAAATTGTATTTAGTTGTTTATGTATTTTTTAATAAAGTGAAATTCTTTTTAAATTATTTTACCAAAATACTTTCCTGACTAATTATTTTTGTAAAAATTATAAATTTTTTTTATTTATTGTAATCAGCAACTTAAATTAAAAATTAAAATAAAAACAATTAACATTACTCGGTAAATTGTTTCAGTGTTGACCAGTGTTATTTCTACCCGTCTCTCTCGCTCTCTCCAGACCCCATATAATGGGTTGATCTCTCTGGGTGTGTGGGTGGCGTCGATCAACGATCGTCGATCAACTGGCAACACATTGAGTTATATTCATATACAAGAGACTTTGCATATGGTTTGTGTGTGTTTCAAGTGCCTGTCATGGTGTTGCTGTCAGTGTGTGTGTGTGTGTGTGTGTGTGTGCGACTCATTCATTTCAAAGTGCAAATGCAAGCCGACAGCTAAGCGACGTCATTTATAGTTTTTGACAAGCGGCGAACACAAATGCCCAAATGCTTAAATGGACGCCCTCAAATTGCGACGACTAACAGAGAACTTGAGAGCTTGTGCCACCAACGTGCATTCCAGTTAAACCAACAACAACAACAACAATTGCAAGTACCACAACAACAACAGCAACAGCAACAACTAGAGAATAACAACTGAGACGATGGCACGCACATTTCGTGTACGATTCCCAGACAAATTGCAGAATTGGCGAATGCTTGAGAATTCTACAGAATCGCAATTGGAATCTACTGTATGGGATCTATGGTGGTCCCTTTTGGCTCAGAGTGAGAGTCGGAGTCGGAGCCACAGCCAGAGTGGCAGCAAGAAGGAGTCTCGCCTTGCAACTGGAGCTACAATTCAGACTGGACTAGCTTAATATTAAGTTTAGAATTTATTGTCAAACAACGATAGCTGCTGTTTTAAAATGTTTCTATACAACTTTTTTAATTAAGCATTTTACTATTGATTCTTTAGCAGCCACAGAAATTCGTTTTCGAAAATAAATGCTTAGCTATATATTTATTATAGTAAAAGTGAAGATTCTCTACTTAATATTTAAAGGGGTTAAGAATCCCACCTAAATAAATTTATTTCATAAATTGTATTTAAATTCTATTAATACAATTTATAAAAAATACAGTGTGAATAAAAAAAATCGGAATTTAATATAAAGTGGTTATAAAATACAAACTAATAATTTATATTAGTACATAGTATTTTAAATCGCAACTTAATAAATTATTTTTTAATAAAATTTTAACTCAATTGAATTGCTTTACATAAAAGCGCTACAAGAATTTCATTTAAAATTAATGAACACATAAACATATACCTTTATTTATATCACAACTGAATATTTAGTGGAGATAAGAATTCTCACTAATATAAGGACAAATTCTAAATAAATTTTTAGTGATATTTAGTGCAGTGACAACCATTAATCAAATTTTATTTAATTTGAGCAATAATGAAATTAAAATTTAATTAAACAACTTATTTGTGTAAATTTGGATTTACTGCAGTAAATAATTTATTTTTGATTTTTAATATAAAATGTAATTAATATTATCAGCTTGGGGGCGCCAAATTTGCACATGTTGCGTAAGAAAATTTCACTGCTGTTGTTGCTGAATTGTTTTTTCGAATATAGCGCTCAATTTTGGATGTTGCCACTCCACGCATTTGTGGCAAACAATAACAAGAGAGGGAAGACGCTGGAGAGAGGGAGAAGGAGGGGAGCGAATGGTCAGCATACCAAACACTCAACGCCAAAGCGCACTCCACGGCCACTTCACTGCACTCGGCGGTAAACATAACCCAAAAAACAACAACAACTTATGCAACAACAACAATAAGGAGCGAACTTCTTACACAGGTGAGCTCTGACTCTGACTCTGACTCTGACATGGGAGAATTACCAGTTGGAGCATAGGGGAAGAGAGATAGAGAAAGAGAGAGAGCAAACCGGTTTATGCTGGCTAACTGCTCTCTGCTTTGTACTCTGCCTCTCTCTCTCTCTCTCTCTGTCTGTGGCTAATTTACATGCCTGTGTTCTTGTGGGCAGCACTTGGCGAGGCGTTGGATGCATTGCTGGACTTGACTTTTATGATTTTATTGCATAGAAATGAGCACGAAATGAGCACGAATTAGACACGACTTGGACACGACTTGAACACGACTTGAACACGACTTGAGCACGATCTAAGCACGACTTAAGATACGTCTTGCAGTAGCTGTAACAACAACAAATTTGCATAGAGCATGTGGGTGCTCAGTGCGTTCTCTCTCTCTCTCTCTCTCTCTCTCTCTCTTGTTCACTCTCTTTGAGAGAGTGTCTCTCTATCTAAAGCAGATTGTGCTGCTGATGCTGCTGCTATTTCTGCTGGTTGCTTTGTGGCTAATTGTGGACCTGTCGTCGATGCTCTTAGTGCATTGCATATACAGTGAGTCAAGTAATTGTTTTGATAAAACTACAATTATAATTGAAAAATACAAAAATTTATAAATCACTTAAAATATTGTGGTTTTTTTTTTTGGTAGTAATTCTGGTTGTGTTTTTCTGGCATATACATCATTTAGCTCTAAATTAAAGATTAATTATTAACGCTGTAGAAACATAAAAAAATATGTTTATGGTATTTAAAATGTTCCTTGAAACTACTAATAAATAAAGTTTGTCAAAAAAAAAATGAGCAATTACGTACATTTCAATATTAAAATGTATTTTATTTATTATTTTTTTACTATTTTCTCAATTCTTTTCCATTATTCTTGGAGTTTTAAATCCCATAAGATTATTTAGTAAAACTAGCTTTGTAAGAATTAGCTCGTTAATGTTTCGCAATTCATTATAAGACTCTTATATTTATTATATTATATTATTATTTTGGTATATATAAAAATATTTTTTTTATATTTGTATTTGCTGGATGATCATTAAAATTTATAATTTTTCATTTCATGTTATTGAATAAAATTCTATTGTATTTTTCCTATTGATTAATATATTAAAATGCAATTATTTTCAATCCGAATAGAACTTTAGTTTAGCAGTTGGGATCCGAAGAATTACTTGACATACTGTTTGTGTTGTGGAGCCTTTTAAAATTCTTGTCTTGTTGCACGTTGGCTCCATTTGGCATTCATATGCGGTTCCTCTCCAGGTAGGATGGAGGCCAATTCCCGACCGCGTGCTGTGTGCAACGTCTGATGCTGTTGAGATGCTTTGAGACAGGGACGGGACGATGACAGAGAGACAGGGAGAGCAGGGCTCAGAGAGTAGGCTCAATATGTACTTGCAGCACAGTCGAGTCAAGCAAAAGAAACCGCCCAAACCACTCTGTTGGATTTGTAGACGCCAACACACCACTTACACACCACACACATACACACACACAGATGCCTGCTTGGGGTCTGCATTAAAATTAAGCTAGGTTTTCGTTCAGGTGCTGAATTCACCACTGCTTTCCACATGCACTTGACCACAGGTGAGTTTTGTGCGCCTGTCTGTCGGCATCTCTCTCTCTCTCTCTCTCTCTCGAAAGAGAGCACGTGTGCACTCTCTCGCTGTCTTAGCCAGATCGGAGAGCCAGTTTATAGTTGGATTTAGTCAGTCGTGTGCTTGCGTCGCAGAAACATTGAATTATTTGAACGCGCGGATTAACGCAACTCGTTGTCGCCGTCGTCGTCGTCTGAAACGGAATGAGAATCAGAATCAGAATCGGAATCAAAATCAGAATATAAATTGAAATCTGAATAAAAATATAAATTAAATGATGCATTCATTTAAGTGCCTGTGCAAGTGAAGACAAGTGAAGTTTATGCTGCAACTGCCACAACAACAAAGAATCCAAGAATCGAATTTAATTTCGATACCAAATTCAAATTCTAAGCCACTCAAGGTGTCTAATTCTCCGTTTCTTTCTTCGCCGCGTTTTTATTTTGTTTTCGTCGCGTCGATCGTCGCCGTCGTCATCGTCGTCGTCGTCGTCGTTGCTGTCGCGTTTTTCGTCAGCCGCTAAAATGTAAAAGCGGAGTCTGAATGCAAATCCGAGAAAATTTCCGAGTGCCGATAAATGCCGAATGCAATGAAAATTGCAATATTTGCATTTTAATTAAATTGCAAGAATTTCCAAAAAGTGATTGTGTGTGTGTGTGTGTCTGAATATCTCTGTGTTTTTGTGTGTGCGACAAAAACACACCAAAAATATATAATCAAAAGCAAAAAAATAAAAATAAAGCACAAGAGAAAAATAATACAAAAAATATACCAGAAAAAGGCGAAAAGAAATATTGTTCAACAAGTCAAACGAGTTCTTTTGGCTCGCTTTGGCCGTGTGGCCAACAGCAGCAGCAGCAGCAGCAATAACAACAACACAGCAGCAGCAACAACAACAACCACAACAACAAGTCTCGAGTTTGGTGGCAGTGGCAACCAAGTTGTTGTTGTTGTTGTCTTTGCGCCTTTGGTGAAAAATATTGACAGCATATTGCCACAAAATGTAAGAAAGCACGCAAAATCCAGCAATAATAAAAAGTACTTCAACACTCGCTCATAAAAGTGCGCGTACACTCGCACTCAGCCTAATTAGAAATGGTCAATAAGGTAGCAGCAACAAAAACAACAAAAAATAATAGAAATAGTGGTAACAACAACGGCAGTGAAAACAACTTGAAAATAATCAAATTGGTTATCGAATTTGAGACTCGGGGAGAGACAGAAAAAATACAACAACAGTGCCTGTTGTAGTTAATGTACACACATACAAAAGAAAAGGCGAAAAGAAAAACACTTTGCTGGCTCTTTTACCTTTTTTTCTTCGTCTGTTTTTTACGAGTTTTCGGCATTGCTTTAGGCCTGTTGTCCCAAAAGGAAAATGTGAAAAATAAACAGAGTTGTGATTGTTGTTGGGTATTTGCTTCACTTCAAGTCATTCGAGAATAATAATAAGAATACCAAAATTTGAAAACAAAGATTAGATAAAACCAATATGAATTTGGTATAAAAAATTAAAAACAATTTGATCAAAGATTAAATTTAGGAAAAGAAATTGGCAATAAAAATCCAAAAATTCTACTATTTCTACTATTAAATATGTTCACTTATGTTCACTCAAATGCAGAAAATCAAATGTTTTCCAAGTATTTATAAATATAGATTTTTAACAATTTTATTCACCTCAAGTGATTTTCTTATTTTAATTCCTTATTTTGTGAGCTCTCAATTTTGGTGTTAGTCGAATTTCCGAATTAAATCTTCATTTTTTTTATACTTTTTTTTGGTTTTCTTATATTTTATTCTTCTTTTTGTAATTCTCAGTAAAAAATTGGGAATTTGCACTGAGGTACCTGGTATTCTGAAGTCAGTTTTAGGTTTCTACCTGTTTTACAAACTCGTCAAGTCTCCCACTCTCAATAGACAAAACCCAACGGTAATGGCACCTGAGTAATCGTTTGTTATCGTTATCTATCGAGCAAACGTGACAAGAGAGAAAAGTGTCGCCAAGGCAAAATGATTCCTGGAAAAATCACACAATCGATGAGATGATGGCACATGAAGTGATTTTGTAATCACATTCCAGTCACTGTTGCTCCGTTCCCCTTTCAAAAAGATGCAGGAAATGCCCGTCGTGCTCGGATTTTTAATGTTATTGCCATTAAAGTGAATTACAAATTCCTCTAAAAATTATATAAAATTATTACAAAAAGTCGCTCGAAACTGTGAGTGTTGTGAGTGTGTATATGTTTGTGTGTGTGTGTGTGTGGTGCTGTGGCACTTATAAACCAATTTTCGTAGTGCTGCTAAAAGCCAAAATAGCCTGATATTAGAGAAATGGGCACTAACTGAAAATAAGAATGCGAATGAAAATGACTAGGGAAAAACAAACAAACATTTGGGCCAACAATGAGAAACGGCGGCGAGTTTTATGGCCCTTAATTTACACTTCCTTCCAATTTCCAAGCGCATTGCGTAGCACAGATGAAAAACAAAAGAGTGAGAGAGAGAGAGAGAGGATCGGGGTCTCAGCTCTGCTGCTTCTTCTTCTTCAGCTCTTTGTTGTTTTTTCTCTGCTAGGCGTCGGCAGCGACCAAAGGAAAAATGCGAGCGAGCGGCAGCAAAAGCGAACAAAATATAATTTTCATTTCCCATTTTCATTTACTCTCGCGCCTCAACGCTGAGTTTCCCCTGCCCCTCAAATGGCAGCTGCTCTGCATATTTCTGCTTTATCAGCCCGACGGCAGTTGGTGGATCTAAGCTAACGGTAGAGTCACTGGCAGGGCCATTTGTATACCCTTGCAGAGGGTATTATAATTATGTCACGAAACGTGGGACATACTTTTGCTTGGAAAAGTTTTTGATTCAATCAGTTATCCCAAAATATCTAACAGTCGGACTACTATATAATAATTCTGTCATTGAAATGAACAATCAAAAATATGCATTTGTTAAAAAAAGTTTATTAATTTCTGAGATATCTTAACACACAGATTGTGCATTAGGAAATACTTTATACATTCTGACCAAATTTGGTTCAGATCGGACTGCTATATATTATAGCTGCCATAGGAACGGTCGTTCAAAAATAACCTTTCCAATAACTTTTTTGTTTTTCGAGATATCTCAATTGCACACAAAGCTATTGAAAGGGTATCAATTCGTCGGCTAACCGAAAATAATTTTTCCAGCTTATATCTTCATGGAATAGTGCGTCAGGTGCGGGTGATCAGTCGGTGAAAATTGGCGTGACGTTTGCCATCGAGTTGTGCGATCGACAAAAACGAATGACTTAGGCAACGAACTTGCCAAACACAATTTAATGCGCTTTAAATTGTCCACATCGTCGTCATCGTTGGCATCTAATTGCCGCAATGCTTAGCGCTATACAAACAAAAATTACGCTTTAATCTATTTTTGCCCCGCCCCAGCCTCTAAGACACACACACACACAAGCACACACAAGCACACGGGGACCACACACGCGCCTCGTGCTCCGTGCCAAGAAAATTACATTAGACGTGGCCGGCACAGCAGTTAAGACCGCGAATGTTTGCTCTGTCTATGCGGCAAAGCACGCACTTGCCACCAGGCAACATTCAACTGCCACCTGCCACCTGCCCACCTGGTGCAAGTGTTCCTCCTTGCGCCGCGGCGCTAATTTCTTTGTTGAGTCTCATGCGGGTTGGCATCGCGGACATTCGAATGTGCTAGCCTGTGATTAAGCTTAGAATATGTTCATCGTTTTGTTCCAAGTGTCTTCATCCGCGTTGAGAATATCAAATTGGATTGGAGACTGTGATTGTGATTGTGTTTGTGATTGTGATTGTGCCTTCGCCTATGGCTATTTGGTTGGGGTAACTACGCATAAATATCATTCTATATGCATAATATAAAGAAATAAATTAATAAACAACTTAAGAGGGTTGCATGCAATAATGCTGCAGTCGAGGTGCTCGACTTTTAAAAACCTATTAACTGTTCGATTCCATCAGCAGAAATTTTAAAAAATATAACAAATAGAAAAATAAATTACTATATTTCTGAATTCAAGCTGTACAAATATTGTTTATATTATTGTAATAATTTAAAACAAATACATCACAAAGTAAAAAAAAAGTTTAAGTACATTTAAATTTTTTATTCTTAGGTTAGTTTATTTATTTTTTTAATGCTAACTAAAAGCTTTTGATCTACAGTAAGCTTAAAATTAAAATATAAAAACGTGGCCTTAAACTTAAATTCAATTTATAATGAAAAGATAGAAAAAAGATATTTAAGCATTGAACAGAAGAAAAGTCTTGAAAAATTAAAAAAAAATTATAAAATGATCCAGCATTTGTTGCATGGATAGGGGGAACCCCAATCAATATAGACGGATTGTCAGCAAATTTTGTTTCTGTAACTCATATATAGTCTGAGATCTTGGTGTTCCTATAGACAAACGAAACGTGTCAGAAACCCAAAAGCCTTTACAATCTTGGTTTACTGGGTATAAAATCTGAATTTTATCTAGCTTTGATTTGGTTCAGTTTGGCGTTTTATGGCCACACATGTTCCACATGAGCTCGCTATATATTGCATGGCAATCTGTGAGTAGTGAGTATAAAATTAAGTCGACAAGATTGAACCAAAGCCATAACAACCTGAGGGAATGCGTGTCATAAACCGAGCTACCAATAGACTTGCTGTTGTTCTTCAGCTGTGGCAAGTGTATTTATATCTTCGGTGTGATTATTTTGCTTTGCATTTCATTTGGCATCCCATAAACACTCAGTCTACATAATTTGATTGTCTTAATGGCGGCCAGCATTCTTAATAGACCAGATCCACAGCATCATTTCAATGCGATCAACATAACGAAATGTTACAAATTTTGTTGTCGAATCGATTTTCGATTGGAAATTATATTCGGAATTTATTTAATGGCAGAGGGCGCGGGTTAACGAACCATCCAAACTAACAAACTAGCACCGAGATTAGCTTTTAGCCCGATATTCTTATTTTATTTTATTTTTTTTTTTTGCCTGATTTTGCAGTTTTATGATGGCCATTAATCGGACCAAACAATGCCTAAAATACACAGACCATGACAATTATTGCTAAATGCTCTTGGCTACCCTATAAACACGATTCATAATGAGATGCTAAGCTACGAGTGTACACCCAGAGAAATAATGTATAGTTAACAAAAGAAATGTAGTTATATTTTCTATTACATTTGATTAAAAAATATATTCATATTAAATGTAAATTAAACTAAAATCCTACATGGATTTCTAAAATAAAAAATATTTAGTAAATTCAAAGTGAAACACATCCTAATAAATATGATTCATTTTAGGATTTTTTTTTAAATTATTTAACTTACAATCAAATTTTTGTTGCCTATTTAAATACTGCGTGAATATAGTAAAGTAAAGATTTAAGTCTTTACATTCCATATTTTATTAACTAAACAAAAAAATATATATTTAAAATTTGGAGCATTTTTCTCTGCGTGTAAAGCAATCCCAATCTGATTCGATTGAATGTGGTGGGATGTCATTACCGATGTGCCTTCCGGTTCTCGCAGATCTATTAATACCTCATAATTGTGTGCAGAAAAGTTCTCTTAAAACGGTAACACAAACCGCGGGGAGTTTGGCGGCATCTCAAGATTAGAAACAGACATGACAACCTGCAACCAACTTCAGATTCAGGTTCAGAATCAGGCTCAGTTTCTGTGATCGTTGCGAGGCGTCATTTCATATTTTCTTACACCTCGAAAGTTGGTCCAGTTGTACCTCTTCACGGACGTTGTTTGGCGATAAGATATGGCTAATAAATGCCGCTAATTAATGGCATTGATTACGCTATGCCACAAAATGACGTTTCTCTCTATGCGACCCAACTGTTTCTGATTATTAAAATATTTATTACAAATTTATTATTGCATGCGATTTTAAGCAGTTGTGTGCAAATGGTAATAACAGAATAACTTGGCAATTTGGTCACAGCTTTTAACAACCGATAACTTTTTTAATGCCAAATTAAAGTGTCTCTATGTTGACGATGCAAAATTAATTAATTAGAATATTTTTTTAAGAAAATTTAAGTTTTTGAGCAACTTTAAGCTTTCATAACTGGGTGAAAACTAAACATATCTTCAAGTGGAATGTCATTTTGATCATGGCTTGGCCATTTAATACAATCTGCATTTAAATTTGATGAAATTCGTACAACAATTTTTTCTGCCCCAAAAATGAATTTCGATGCTAAGGGTCCCCCCTTTGGAATTTCAAAAATTAAAAATTTTAAATGTCAAATTTTCATTTTAAATTAACTGCTCATGTTATAATTAGTATAAAGCAACGCTTTAAACTTGATTCTGAGACCTTTCATTTGTCAAAAATCATGACAATATGGTTTAAAAATTTTGACACGTAAAGTCGCTAGATTCAAAGTCTGACCAGCTTTAAGGCGTCATGAATTAATGAAAGCTAGTTAGATTTTCAAGATGAATGCAATTTTTATCATGGTTTGGCATCTAAATGTATTCTGCATTCAAAGATTTATTATATTCGTAAAAATTATTTTTTTGCCAGAATTTTTCATTGCGCTCGAAAGTGAAATTGACAATGAAAATGGAAAACATTTTCGTGCATTGCTCTGGTCAACTTACTTTAATACAATAAAGTAATGGGGCGTTGATTTCACTTGCATTTTCGCAGTTTTTCTAGCAGAAAATCTCTCATGCGAACTTCACGCTTTCGCTGCTCTGTCCAGCTGTCCATCCGTCCATCTGTCTGACGGTCTGACTGTCTTTGGGTCTGCTTGGCTGATCACAGACTCAGCAGTGAGTCGGATACATGGTCCAAGGCGAGGATTTGCATTTTAATGAGCTCAATTAATATGCAAACAATTAAAATGTTACTGCTTATGGCTTATAGCTTATTTTAGACACAAGTGCGATTCGTCGAATCGTCAGTCGAACAGTCAGAACGTCGACTCGTGTGTATACGGCAATTAGAAAGCCATTAGAAATAACTTATTAACGACACATACTCCCTTCTGCCCGCTTTGGTGAGTTGTGACCACGCTCCAGCTTGCACATTTCATAAATTACTCAACATTTAATTAAACACGCTCTAAAGCGCTACTTACCACCTACTTAGCCGCCGGTTTTAGACAACAATTTTGCATAATTTGAAGTTAAATCATGAATACACAACAGCAACAACAAGTTGATTTTCTGCCTCGTTTCTTTGCCATTTTTTTTGCTTTTTAATTGTGCAACAAAAAAAAAAGTGCTTACTTTTTAGCCCAGTAATCAAAGGACGCAACAATGCTCTAAAAGTAATTTATTTAAAAGAATAAATGACTGGGAATATTACAAAATTTATTAAATTTTAAATATTTTATTTCGATATTGTGATTTAAATTATTTGTAATAATTTTGTGTATATATTTATTATTTTCATTAATGGTAATTGAGTCAAACGGTTGCTGGGCATCCAACAGTCGAGCACGTTGACTGTAGTGTTCTTACTGGCTTTTATTGTTATAATTTAACTTCGTTTTCATCGTCTGAGTAATTAAAGAAACCCTAGGAACATGTGTTCTGGTCATGTTAAGCAGTCAGTCCGATTAAATGGCGCTTCCTGCCTGACAGTCAGGTGGTGGCGCCTCTATAACCAGGCTGTCCAGGGCTGTCCAGGCTGTCCAGTTTTTGCCCGAATTGATTCGCCATGGAGAGTCGTCTGGCTTGGCTGATTAGCACCTCCTTTCTAGCATTCTTCAGGCTTTCCGCCTTTCTAATCGAGTGTATTTAATATCAAATGTAGCCTCCAAACAAATGTGAGCTGTGCACAGCAGTCTCAGTTCCCAGTTCCCAGTCTATACAATTCCCCTACCATTTTCCCCCCCTTGAATCCGCTCCCTTTTGGCTAATTAGTTGCGCCGTAAAGTTTATACTGTTTGCGTTATTGTTTTTTATATGTGTTTCATTCTTTTCGTATAGTTATGGTTATATATTTGTTGTAACTTTTATTTGCCATTAAGTAGATTTTATTAACGTTGCTCCAGCTGCTCGTTCGCCTGGTACCGCCTCTTCCTCCCGTTTTCTGTCTCTGTCTCTATCTTTTAGTGTATACTTTTTTCGGGCTTTACGATCTTTTGCGCTCGTTAAAGTACAAAACACACTCCCAGGAAAAGTAATAATTTTAATGTCCCAAGTCAGCCAGAGACTGTGATAGGCCTGGTTAAATCAAAGCAGAGCCAAAACTACAATATAATTACAAACTTTGTCATTTGATATTAGACTGCGGCAGAGTGCACACTTCCCTCTCTGTATTCTCCGCTCTCCAATCTCCCTGACATCTTCCGCACAGTTGTACACCCAGAGAAAAAGATACCAAATTCGGCATTTATATTTATTATATAATTATAATTTTATTAAAATTGACTGAGACTTACAACAATTGAAATGTATTTCTATATGCCAGAATATTTATTTTCTCCTAAGCTTCTCAAGTAAAATTAATTTAATATGTTATATTTTCAAAAATTATGTCTGAAATAAAAACAATTTTTCTAAAATCTGTAAAGAACACCATTATTTATATAGCAATTTTTTATAAAAACTAATAAATAATTTTTAAATTTTGAAGATAATTTATTTTGGTATAATAAAAAACTTTTTCTTAAGCAGATCTAGTCAATTTTCTAGAAATGAAATTTTGTTCCAAATTCTATGACCAACAGCACTTACTTACAAGTGTTATTTGCACACTTATATTTAAAAAAAACGGATCTTCAAATCAGACCTATATAATAAAAAAATTCCACATGACAGAAACAATATTTTGCAACATTTTTTATTGTGCTTAATAAATTGTAAAAACATATTTATGATGATCATATTTTCTTAAGCAAAAACAAAGTCCTTAAGCAAGAGTAATACAATTTTTTTCAAGTGCAATCTCAGTTTCTGTTGCACACGCAACCAGCTGAGTTTTCTTTAGTGGCAACTCGGTGGTCGGTCTTTGGCCCCATCTGCCAAATGATTTCCAGATTGCTCTCTCTGTCTCATTCTTTCCCTCTCTCTCTTTTTCTCTGACTCTCTCTGTGGCGCTTTCTAATGTGTTTGGGAATTAGCAGTTCATCTAAACTTATGACATCTGCAAATCAAACTGACATTTCCGCAACAGCAGGAGAAACAGAAGCTGCAGCTGAAACCAATCCTGAGAGTAGGTAATTTGCGTATAACCCGTCAAGTGTCAGGCTTGCCGGGACTCAAACCGGGGTTCATGTCTAACATTTGTCCCCCTTCCTCATCGGACGTTGCACTTCTAGTTAAAGTTGCAGTTGCAGTTTATTAAATTACATTTCATGTCGTGCCTGCATTTCCAGGAAAGTCCATCAAGCAGGTCGGCCATCATTATAAAGTTATTAGAGGCACGTTTGCCAAATCGCCTTCCCTTCTAGAGATGACAAAAACCTAACGATATTGACATCGAAAAATGTATCAAATTGAATACAGTAAATAAATAAATAAATAAAAAAATTTCTCAATTAAGTTTCACCAAAATACAATTTTATAATGAAACCATATTAAAAAATATTACCTTAAAATACAATATTTGATTTAAAATTAAATTAATCTAAAATAAATATAGAAAATACAAATATTTATGAATATATCTAATTGAAAATATATAAATTTTTGTCTTAAATGTCGTTGCTCTTTAAAAATTTAACTATTACTGGTAGCCATCCTTATTCTCTTCAATTACCCTTTTCTCCTCCTATTCTTCCTGCTCGCATTTATTTCAACAGTTTGTCACATAATTGAGATCAAAAGAATTCTTATCGCATGCAATATTATGACATGCGGTTCTAGGCTTTCATTAATTCACTTTTAATTGCTTTGCTGATCCTCTGATTATCTGCCGATGAGCTGGCACTTTCCACAGGGTGTTCAAAAAACGAGATGCTTATCGCTAAAGAACGTCACGAACCAAATACCATGTGAAAATACACAAAAAAAATGAAAACACAAAGTTCTTTAAGCATTTCCCCCATTTGACTGTTTTGTGCTAAAACAAACGAAACAATCATTGTAATACCCTGTAATTAAAGAAATGAAAGAGAGTGGAAGTTTGCCTTACAGATAACGTAAAGATAATATTTAATATTTTTAATATTATATATTTATTTTCTTCTTTTTTGATGATTTTATAGAAAAATCTCTTAAGCTATGAAATATATTAGAAATATAATTTCAACAGGGTAGCTCAAAGTCGTTGACTTTTTTATCGTTAATTTTTACTTGTTTTATTTTTGACTTATTATTATTTTATTTTTTTTTTTTTGATTTTTTGCTTATCGCGCGAGAAAAATCTTTGAAATTGCAGCAGCCGCAGTTGAGCATTGTTTTTGTTATTATTTTCTTTATAATGTTGTTGTTTTTGGCCACTCGAATGCCGAATGAAGAAAAGTGTTAGTCATGGTCTTGTTAACTAAATTGTTGACCACGAATTTGCTGGTCAGCCACAACTCACATTTTTCTATCCCTTTTGCCCTTTTTCCTCTCTTTCTCACAGAGTCTATTCAAACCAAAGCGAGAACATAAAAACTTCAGTTTAGAAATTATTTGTTCGACTTTGATATGCTTGTGTGTGAGTGTGTGTGTGCCATCAATATTTGAGCTCTAACCATGAGAGACAGCCGTCCCAGAGATCGGACCCTTTTAGCCTTTGAACCTTTTTTTTGTTTTTTTTTGTGTTTTTGTTTTTGAACGCAGGTAGTTTCGTTTACCTTGGCGAAGCTTCTTTTCTTTTGTCTTCATTTTTGTTAAAAGAACATCGGCATTCCCTCTCGTTAGTTTACCATTTGAATTTCAAATGTCCAACCAGTTGAAACCTGGCCAAGTGGCCAACTAAGCCAACTGGCGACTGCCAATGAAATGCCAACACAATGCGTAAGCTCTGATGAGCTGCATTAAACGTGCTAAGCGCGTTAGTGCAGTTATCAGTCTATTAGTTGTCATCTATCAAGACTCGAGTCTTCAGTCTAAAGATCAAGTATAGACTGTCTTAGTAGCGCCTTTTCTCTCTCTCATCTCTCTGGCAGCGTGGGCAGCGATTATATGAGTGTTTTTATAGTCACGCTTATGAACTTGCATTTGTCCACTTTTATTATTTTAGCCCAGTACCAAAAGAATACACAGACTGTTGTGTTTGTGACAATGTCTGTTCGTCCGTTTAAACTCATATAAGAGTTAGAGAAACCAACCAACCAACCAACCGCTTAAAAGTTTTTTAATGTTTGTAAATTAGTTATAAAAACAAATTTCTTAAATAAATTTTAAAAAAACTTCTATCTTTTCGATAGTGTCTCAAGAGCAAGAATACAGAAAGAAAGAAAAGATAAAGAAAGAGATAGACACAAATTTATTTCATTTGCTTATACGTAAATGAAATATATGAATTTTTAAGTATGAATGTTTATTTTAAATAAAAATACAGCGATAAAACTTATTTTTATATACTTATGAGTGATTAAGTCATTATTTTCTTGGGCGAATCATCATCACGGCTCTCTTCAGGGAGTAAATGCAACCTCGAAAATGATCCCAAGTGACGCCAGTGTAGCAAGTGGTCGAATTATATGTTCCCATCAAGTTGCTGTAGGAATTTACGTTTAGTAGCAAATCTTTAAATAACAATGATCAATATTACATACCCAGTTGTGCAATCTCGGTACCAACCTGCGCCAGTTTTACATTCAGCGCAGTTTCTACCTGAACTGACATCATTATCGCGGTCATAGGTCGTAAACTTCATGCCCCGATGATATGCGAGGAATCGCCAATAGTTCCAATGCCTTGGCTCAACGTATTTAAGCCATATTGTTGCTCTTCGCCTGAGATTCCAAATCTCTCGTAAGTTACGTTGTGAACTGTTCCCTCGAAATCCTCCAGAATCACAAGCAATTGCTGACTGTGCTCTGCAGTCAGCGCATGAAGTTTGTCCAATCCTAAGAAGAACTCACCATCCAAGTCACCAAAACCCATTTTGTAAGTGTTCCAGTCTCGATAGAAGTTCTCACTTCCATCGATTCGATTTAAAATGACAGTCCAACCGCCTCCATGAGTCGTTGCGTCGCAGGTCACTTTAAATGGGTTTTTACTGTAGCTGGGAATAAGAATCTCATAGATCCCGCTGGGCTTGGAATTAGGAATTGTTGCTTCCGCACAATTACGTGCATAGTTTCTCAAGTGTTGTAAGTCTTGCCTTTCGACCAGTCGATCTAATTCCGCTCTGAAATTAAGATTTGTTTGAGTTTAAAGTTGAATTGAAACTTAGAAAACTCACTTCAATTGACTTAGCTGGGAACTAATCGCAAGAAATACGCTTGTGTCATTATTGTCGCGAATTCGAACAGAATCAGAGAGAATTATAATTGAAATTATTACTGCTATTATGCTTATTATTTTCGGGAACATTTTGCGACTGCACTTTACCAAATGCCTGAGAGGACTGACTGAGGTAAAATGTAACTTGACCAGTTGAAAAAAAAAAATTTAAACGGCAATCTTAATCACATATAATATGCATATGTACATTAAACATACTACTTATTTATATTCTTACTCTTATCAGTATTATGCAGCGACAGCTCCCACAACTTATTCTTTGATAATAAAATTTTTGGTTGTATATGTCATATCGGTAAAGCATTCCACGAACTTAGGTTTAATTAAATCTGTATATATATTTTTATTCTCGGCCTTAGCACCCACTTCCTGTTTGATAAAGCTTTCAGTTTTTATTTAATTAAAAAATTCTAAGAAATTATAAAATTCCAAGAATAAAAATATAATATAATATATGACTGACATTTATACTCTGTTAACATTTCTGTAGCTGATTAAGTATTAAATAAGCAATTATTATATTGGTATTACTTGTGCACATTTATAAATCCTTAAAAAGGGTTTTAAGTAGGGAAAAAAGAAAAGGGGGAAAATTTATTAATTAATTTATTTATTTAACGTCATCTAAATTGAATTATACAATTTAATGTAATTAAACATCTTTCATTTTTTTAATGAATAAAAATCTTTGGAGACTTTTTTTAATTTTTATTTAATGACTCTTATAAAAGACTGATAAAATAAACATACAAATTATTATTAGACAGATTTAAAATATAAATAAATTTTACTGATGTATATGACAAAAATTAATATTAAAATTATTTGTAATTTTATATTGAGTAAAGTAAGAAATAGTTATTAAATTTGATTGATATAAAACTTTGGTATGGTCACTGATATTAGCATTATCTAATTCTCGTTTCTCGTTCTTTGATTCTCAATTGTAGCTCGTAAAATGGCCGCTGCTGGAGGAAGCGGCAACCCTAGCGAAGGGCAATCACAGTCGGCGACATCAGAATAGCGCCATGTTGGGTTTTTAGCACGCAAACAACGCGAGGGAAACCAAAAACAGAAGATTGAGAGATTCAAACAGAGACAGAGACAACAAACACAAGAGACACGCCAAGATGCATCAGGAAACAGCAGCAGCAACAACAACAACAAGCTCTGTGAGCTACAACAAAAACAATAAGCAAGCCACGCCCACACCCAGTACGCCCCGAAGAGATTACACAATGTTTCACAGATGTCGGCGACGCAATTCAAGACGAAGTGCAAGTTTCAAATTTCCCGCCATCAATTGCAGCTTCTTTTGGATGCTTCTAGTCGCCTGCATCCTGTCCAGCAACTGGGCGGCAGCGGGGGGCGTGGACAAGGAGCGGGAGAGAGAGCGCAGTCTGGAGGTGCTTGAGGGCGTGGCCGTCAATCATCAAATCGGTTTCATCGGTGACTTTGACAGCATCGACAGTGGGCCACCTTACATTATTGTGGCCGAGGCGGGCGTGGAAACGGATCTGGCCATCGATCGGACCACGGGAGAGATTCGCACCAAGGTGCCGCTGGACAGGGAGACGAGAGCCTCATACAGCCTGGTGGCCATTCCCCTGAGTGGACTCAATGTGCGCGTTGTGGTCACAGTCAGGGATGAGAATGACAATGCGCCCACCTTTCCGCAATCCTCCATGCACATCGAGTTCCCGGAGAACACGCCACGCGAGGTGAAGCGTACCCTGCTCCCTGCCCGCGATCTCGACCTGGAGCCGTACAACACACAGCGCTACAACATTGTCTCCGGCAATGTCAATGACGCCTTTCGGCTCTCCTCGCACCGCGAACGAGATGGCGTCCTGTATCTCGATCTGCAGATCAGCGGCTTTCTCGATCGGGAGACCACGCCCGCCTATAGCTTGCTGATAGAGGCCTTGGATGGGGGAACTCCTCCTCTGCGCGGACTCATGACTGTCAACATTACCATACAGGATGTCAATGACAATCAGCCGATCTTCAATCAGAGTCGCTACTTTGCCACAGTTCCGGAGAATGCCACCGTGGGAACAAGTGTGCTGCAGGTAAATAATATTCAAATAAATAAAAAAAAAAATCTAATGTATTTTTAAAATCGATGTAATGATCTTGCTTCATTCAGAATACTTTTAAATGTATCATTTCGATATGAAAAATATTTTTTCCATTTCAATTGCTTAATTTTTACTACAAAAACGCGACAAGAAATTATTATCATATATGATAAAATTAGAAATGGAATTTTTTTACTTACAATTATATAGTAAGCTGCTTAAAAAAATATATTAAAACCGAAAAGACAATCAAATATTTTAAAATTAACTCTTAAAGATTAATCCAAATTAGATATTAATTGATTTAATTTTTTTTGTGAATATTGAGAATATATAGAAAAATATTTCTAACAATTTTTTTAAAACAAGCTGATTTTTATTAAGAAACTAATAGATATGAAAATATCGAGCAAGCATAGATGCATTGATCTACATTGATGTATATTTAAAATGTTTTTCTGACACAAATTTATTTCCCAACTCCAGGTGTATGCTTCAGATACGGATGCGGATGAGAACGGACTTGTGGAATACGCCATAAATAGAAGGCAGAGTGATAAGGAACAAATGTTTCGCATCGATGCAAAGACAGGCGCTATCTACATTAATAAACCTTTGGATTTTGAGACCAAGGAACTCCATGAGCTCGTTGTGGTGGCCAAGGATCATGGGGAACAGCCGCTGGAAACGACGGCTTTTGTCTCGATACGTGTGACAGACGTCAATGACAATCAGCCAACGATCAATGTCATCTTTCTCAGCGAAGATGCCTCTCCAAAGATCTCGGAGTCGGCACAGCCCGGCGAATTTGTTGCCCGCATCTCCGTTCATGATCCGGACTCGAAGACGGAGTACGCCAATGTGAATGTCTCGCTGAATGGAGGCGATGGACACTTTGCCTTGACCACGCGTGACAACAGCATTTACTTGGTCATTGTGAATCTTCCCCTGGACAGGGAGTCCACCTCGAACTACACCCTGAGTGTGGTTGCCACAGACAAAGGCACGCCGCCGTTGCATGCCACCAAGTCGATCTTTCTGCGCATCACGGACGTCAATGACAATGCTCCCGAGTTCGAGCAGGAAGTCTATCACGCCAATGTCATGGAGGTCGCCGATCCCGGCACCTCGGTGCTCCAGGTGATGGCCCGGGATCGTGACGAGGGCAACAATGCGGCTCTCAGCTATGCTCTGGCCGATACTCCAGACACGCATGCGAACTGGTTCCAGATCGATGGGCAGACGGGTCTGATCACCACGCGATCCCACATCGATTGCGAAACGGAGCCGGTGCCTCAACTCACGGTGATCGCCAGGGATGGCGGACAACCGGCGCTCTCCTCAACGGCCACCGTGCTCGTCACCATCCACGACGTCAACGACAACGAACCAATCTTCGACCAGAGCTTCTACAACGTATCCGTCGCCGAGAACGAAGCCGTGGGCAGGTGTATACTCAAGGTGAGTCATTAGTTCTCTCCCCCTTCTTCAAACTGACATATGACTGTGTCTACACTCAAAAAAACCACACTTAACTCTAAGTTAAATAATAGCATTTCTTTAAAATAAAGATATTATAGTGATTCCAGCAAAACAAAACGGATATTTTCAAATCTATATATTATTTGAGATTTTCTTTTAATATGACAAACATTTTTTCAAGTTATCTTTAAAAATACCTGTGTCCTCGAAGTCAATTTTTGCTAATTTTAATAAAATAATACAATTTCGCACCTTTAAGGTTTTTCTAATAATGGGAACCAACATTTTCTATTAGCAAATTTAGAAAAGAAAAGCTAAATTTTGTAAAATTATTTAGAATCTTTTCCATATTCAGTTTTGAAATACGAGTATTTATAAATTTCGTAATATAAATCAATTGATTAATGTTCTTTTAAATTAGCATGATAACTCGCGCATTAAGTATAAAACATATTTCTAATATGATCAAATATTTCTTAGTGTATCTATTTATCTATCTACATATCTATCTTGGCTTTTAGCTGACCCATTTTGGCCTCGTCAAGTGACTCGAATCACACAACGAGCGTCACTTATGGATTTTCTACGTACTTGAAACCCAAACTAATCTCATGCATCAATTACCCAGTCTCCGTCTTCTCTCCCGCGTCTTCTGTTCCCCTCTCCAGTCTTCGTCTTCGTCTGCGTCTCCAGTAATAGTTTCAGTCCGATCAGTCAGACATCGACATCCGTAGGGAATTGCGACGTTTCGGCTACTTGCCTCAAAGACATTTGTGCCACAGCTTGTTACACCCATACTCTGCCTCAGGCTAAAGGTATTTTCACTTGTAGAAAGGGCATAGAACTGGAATGCAAATTATACTTTTAAAAATCTTCAGTGATAATGGAGAAGAAAGCGAAGTACATATGTATAAGCAACTTTTTTATATATAGTTAAATTCTTTATTCCAACTAAAGAAGAATACTCCAATCAACGCAGAGCCGAAACGGTAAGAGCTAGAAGGCTGACATTTTTACAATATTTGAATTCTTTTGCTTGGTTTATGTGTGAATAAATTTTGCTGAAAAATTTCGATCTGCAAGCGATTTAAAATCAGATTAACCGAAATCTCAGATATAATATGAGAAATGTAGGGTATATCACGTTCGGTACGAAGCTTATGTCATTTGCTCCTTGTTAACTGTGCTTAGGCAGTCAAATTCCAAAACCGTTTCAGTTCTGTCTGCCTCCCTCAACCCCTTCCCTCTCCTTCCCATGTTGGCATCCGCACCCGAAGCAATGCAGGCTTCTCACTCTTTTGTAGTTAATCCATTCATCATCGGGTAATTACATTTTTATAACATTTTTCCCCGCTCACAAAACAAATGGGCAACCAAAAAGAAACAACTGCAACAACAACAACAACCTAGGCACAGCAACAACAACCACATGAAATGGGGCCTAAAACCGTTTCTAGCGCTTAACGAAGGCATTTTGTTCGCTGTTGTTGGTCGGCTCTCAGTCTCTCTGAGTCTTTCTATCACCCATTTTTTTCACACACACTCTTACACACACACACACACACACACACACACACACACAGATGAAGTTGAAACGTCGACAAGATTTTGTTCGGACTATCAAATGTGACCTCTCTTGTCTCTTGTGTCTCGCTGTGCTCGGAAATAAATAGCAGAAAAAAAACTGAAAAGGTTGCTGAGACTCCGAACTTCCCAGCAATTTAATAACACGAGTTTCAACTCAACGCAATGTTGTACACAAATCCAACAAAAAAGAACACTTAGATGGCAACAATCAATTTATAAATAGGAGAGTCTAATAAAGCATTTTCATTATTTCCCATTTATTTTCTGTCTGCAAGTCGAGTGTCGAATTTAGTGTCAACTAAAGAATGAATTCAATACTGTTTTATATATATTTCTTAGGGTATTTCCTGTTAAGATTACCTGCTACCAATTACTGTACTCTTGTAGACATTTCCGCAAATCAAATCAAATCAAATCTCATCAAAATGGCAACGTGAGATGAACGAAATTAAAGGCTTTGATAGCTCAAAAACACAACAACAACTAGAAATAACAACGCCAATTCTGGCAACAAATTTGATTCGATGAAATCTGAAAAAAGTCACGTTTCCTTAATTACAATGAAAGAAAAGCAGCTACGACTCTTTATCCCCTTCAACTTCAACTCTCCCCTTTCCGTCTGCCAATTGCCTTGAAACCACAGACGAAAGATATCTGAAATACGAAATACAAAACGCATAATTGGCTCACGCAAAAAAAAAAAGCGAAAACCTAAAAATAAAACAGAAAAAAAAAAAATATGTGAAATGAACATGAGATATACATCTAGAGTTTTGAGAAAGAGATAGATGAATAAGATGAGATCTGCTGGGATCTGTGCGAGTGCGAGGGCTCAATAATCATAAAAGCGGCGGTCACTAACAAAAAGGGAAAAAAATCAAAACTAAATTTGGTGCACACACACACAAAACCTGAGAATTGTGCTCGGGTTTCTTCTTTTTCATATTGAAGCCAATCTGTGGTTCTGAAGACAATAAAACCCTCGAAAAAAAACGCAAATCGGAATTTGGAATATCATAAAAAAAAGGGAAACAAGCAGTCTGCCTAAAGGGCCAAAACGAACTTTGGTTCAGCGAAGACAGCATTTTTTATGAAGAAAATAAAAAAAAATAAAACTTGGTAATATATTTAATATATAAGCCAGGCAGTCGGACAGTCAGGCAGTCAGGGCAGGGCCCAAACAAACAATAAACTGAACAATTCTGAAACAAAAAGCCAAATATTTGACTAAAACAAACCTGAATATCAGGCCAGTTTGGTGTGACCAAGCCAGCAAATAACTGAACTGCGTCCAAGTCCAAGTCATGAGTGAGAACAGAAAATACTTTTCAGCTGCTCGTCATTGTTTGCTCGACTTTTGGCACTGCACGTGGGCGAGGTGGTGAGTGTGACGGGGAGTGGGGCGGGACGAGTCTCCCGATCGATTGGTAGACTGTTTCAGCAGCTGCGAATGGAATTTGCCATCATCATTGAGGATAATTGCAGCTTCATCAGCTTCAGCAGACAAACGACTTTCATTTCAATGGCTGATGGGTTCTACAACCTTTTCAGAAGTGCCAAAAAATATGCAGCAGCAAATCTGCAAAAAACTTACCCCCAAAAAGAAACATTCAAGCAAATTTCCCAAGCAAAGATCTTGAAATTGCTAATTAAATGGGGCAGTACTAAACCTGTAAGGAAATAAGAACTGAATCAAATTATATATATAAATGGAAAAATCCAAAAAAAAATTTATAAAAATTAATTGAAATAAAGTAAAAAATTAAAAATGTATATTATTCATATCGACCAAAAATTTGCAATTTAATTTTTATCTCCTATTTTATTCATGAAAAATAAGAGTTTTATTTTTATCATTCAATTAAAATACAAAATATTATTTCTTTTAATTTATATTTTAAAACTAGCAGCATGAAATCTGCTAAGAAAGATTGCCCCAAAAAAGAAAAGAAAAACAATCAAAAGTATTTCTCAGGGAAAGTTCTTGAATTGGCAAATTAAATGCTACAATTTTATGGATAATACTCTCATCCAAGTCGCTTGCCCTACGACTGACCAACTGAGTCAGTCCAACAGTCGCACACGCAGACAGTTGCCTTTCCCATCTAGGCCACACCTATTTTGCCAGCTGTATTTTTTTTTGAGCGGCAGCGGAAATGCTATTTAATTAGAGGCGATCAAATGCCGCCTGTCTGTGACTCCGACTCCGACTCTGGATCCGATTCTGACTCCGACTCCGACTCCAACTCTGACTCCGACCTCGACGGAGCCATCTAATGGCTGACCAAATTACACTTTAATTCGGACCGGCAAGACGAATGACTTAGGCAACAAACTTGCGACTTATAACAAAAGACTTAGGCAACAAACTTGTGGCATTAATATTCGAACGAAAATTAAAAACTCATTATGCAAATTACAACGAGCGACACAAAGGGAAGGGGGCGCGGCACTGCTGGGCTAGAGGGGTGGGGGGAAGGGGATTACCTCCCCCGCAGTGAGTTGCTTTCTAAGACAACATAATTTTATTGGCGTGTTGTTGTTGCTGTTGCAGTTACACACTAAATTACATGCAATTACATGTTGCTGCTGCTGTTGTTGTTGTTGTTGTTACCAGCTGCCTTGACGGTGTACTGGCGATTGGTTAGTCACTCCACCCTCCCTACCCCTCTACCCTACGCTACACGACAGATTGGCAGCTGGAGTTGAAGTCGTAGTTGAAGTTGTTGCTGAAATTAGTTGCATTCGTTGTTGGTGTAGTTGTAATTTCGCATTGTTTGGCTAATCTACGTAAATCTCATTTTGGGGCTCCCACAATTACCAAGCAGTAAGGGGTGAAGGGGTAAGAGGAGGGGAAGGGAGTGTTATGCGAACTGGGCCTGCCCATTTTGCCCATTTTATCCATTTGGCCATTTGGCAAGTTATGTGGCTGCTTCTCTAATGCCATTGAACTGGTTTGTGCCGAGGGTGCAAGTGGCAGGTTTGTGGACGTACAACCACGCAGCCACGTTCAGGTCTCTTCTCCCCCCTCTCTTTTCCACTCTTCTCTTTTAACTCACTCTTGCCACTCTTGGCTGCGTGTGCACCAATTTTCTTTGTCTCTTGCATCAATTCACTTTTTTCTAAACATGCTGGCGCACTCCATACCACAACAGCTCTCTCTCTCTCGAGCTGCTCTCCCACTCTCTCTCCCATTTTCTCTCTCTGTGCGAGTCTCTCTCACGCGCTATACGCAACTTGTTTTGCACAATTTTAATTTTATAAACACCTTTAACGCATTTTTGTGCGCTCACATTCCATAAATGCCACAGCACTGAGAGAAACGCGCGCAGCTGCCGCATAGCAGCAAAGAGAGAGAGAGAGAGCAAGAGAGACGCAGAGAGAGAGTCAAATTCACCTCACTTGTTGCATGTTTATGTCGGCAAATTCAGCGCTTGCCATTCAGAAATTCAGCGCTTTAACGAATTGTTTATGCTGCTCTCTCTCTCTCCCTCTCCTATTCTCTCTCTCATTGTGGCGCATGTGTGTGTGTGTGTGAGACAAAATGGTTGGAAAATCATGGCGCAGACGCAGCGCCAAGTTGAACCACAGCCGGTTTTCGGCTTCGATTCGATATTTGTACACAGAACAAAAAAAAATAATTATTTTAGAGTTCAAGTCTTAAAATTCCTCATTTTGAAATGCATTGTTTTAAGCATGTATGTAGGATATTATTGTTTAATTTTGACAATTTGAGTATCAATTAGTAATTACTCAGAATTCAAATAAACAAATTATTTTAATAATAATCTTAAAAAATTTATTTTTATTCATTTGTTTTTTTTCTGGGGAAAATCAAATCAATATCTAATGGTTCTAATATTTTTTTAAGTATTAGGAGGATTTCAATTAAATAAAAAACCGTACTAAAATTCAATACTTCGTATTTGCTTTTAGGAATTTAAGATTCCAGAACTTTTCACATTGCTCAAAATTTATATTATATTTTCTTTATTTACAAAAAATAAATAAATAAAAAATACAAGATTTTATCTCGAAATCTCTCATTTTTTGCTGTGTATTCGTAGTCGTATTCGAACTCGTACTTGTCTTTCGTATCATAGCAAACAACAAGCGGCATGGAGTTGCCACCACATGGATAGCCTATTGAGTGTGTCTCTGTGTGTGTGTGTGTGTCTCTTTGTGTGTGTGTGTTTGCGGGGTGCCTAATATATGCGATGGTTGTGTGCTACCATTTGTGCTACCAACGAATGGCATCTGATATTTAAACCGCTTAATATATTAATTAAGTTGTGCCCCCCTGCCCCTGCCTTGCCCCTATCCCTGTCACTGCCCTAAGCGGCAGCTGAGATAAGAGCTGCGTCACACATTGCCACACGTTGCAACAACATAATTTTTGACACAATTTTGTATGGTTAAAAATCGCCAGATAATCGCAAAGTTGAACAGTTTTTAGTGCGTTTCCTGCAACGCAAATCGGGAAAACAGGGCAACAAAAACAACAACAAGAGTTATAATAACGACAACAACATGAAGAGGCAGCCATAACAAACACCATGAAGAAACCAACAAGCAACAAGCAACAGACAACAACCACAATAGCCACAAGCGCTGATCACAATCAAAACATCAATAAACCTTAACTGATAGCCAGGCCAAGACTGAGGCAGAAACGGCTGAAAGAAGTGATCCCCTCTCTCTCTATCGCTCTCTGTCACTCTTGATGTTGCACTCGCACTTGAATTTTGCATTGCCACTGACCGAAAACTGCGTCATCGTCATCGTTTTGGGACGTCGTCATCACACATCAAATGTGCATCAATTTGCGGCCCAAACGCGACAACAGACTGCGAATGAGACTCTGATTCAGACGCGTGCAACATTGTGGCCTTTGACTCGCAATCGAAATCGAACTTAAGTTGTGTCTTTTAAATCAGTCTCAAATTCAGCACTAAGAAAATTTATTTTTCACATCAAATAAAATCGTATTTCAATGAAATTGGATTAAGGAAAATCGATATTTTATAGCATTTTTAGGGTTTTATTTTTTATTTTTCTTTGACATATTTAAGAACGTTACTATAAAATTTAAATTAAGAAAAACGTGGTTATAATTAGGATAATTTAGAGCTTGTGGCCTAAGAGTTTAGAAGAACCTTTTAAAATTTTAACAATTCGAAAATCATTCAAAAAGATACTTTTTAAAATTATATATTATATAACAATAAAACTAGCAGGATTTTTTAAATTTTAAGGCGACTTAAGAGTACAATTTTAAAGAGTGTTCCTTAGTCTCCGTCAGTATCTCTGTCTCAGTCTCAGTCCCTGCTGCTGTCTCTTCTTCTGCTGTGACCATATTTAGTAAATGCCGCTTCTGTGGCTGCCTTTAAACGTGCAATTAAAGCGCATACACACACACAATCACACACACACACACACACTCAAGTGCTGTTAGGACGATGGACTCTGTGACTCGAACTTAGACTTGGACTGCTGGACAGACGGACAGGCGGACAGATGGACAGACGGACAGACGGACGGACTATTGGCTGCGCGCGCGCGCACATCACAACAACCCGAGGGCATTGGCTACTGCATTTGCATAGCCGCCACTCTCCACTCGCCACTCTCCACTTGCCACTTGCGGTTGCAACTTGCAGGCTCTCTCTCTCACTCTGTCTCTCTTTGGAGTGAAAGACAGGCAGGCAAGCAGAAAAAAAAATGAAGCTGGCACTTTGGAAGGTTGCCCAGAGTTTCCACCCATTCCACTCTGCATTGGGAAAGAACCTTCTTTTTGACTTGACTTGGCCGTCAATTTCAGTTATGTTGGCCAAAATAGCTTCTTTTGAAAATGAAGATGAAGCTGAAGCTGATGCTGAAGTTGAAGTTGAAGTTGAGTCCGCTTGTGGATGGCGGTGTCAAGTGTGCGCAGCTCAAGCAATTAACTCGTCTCGTTGTCCATTAGCTTGACTTGACCACTTCTCTCTGCCCTCTCTATCTACCCCTCTGTCGCACCCTCTCTCTCTCTTTGTGGTCGGCTAAAATCAATGCCCGCCTAGCACTTTGGTAGCAACTAAAATGTTCTTAGCTGCCATTAGCAATCGGTCAAAATAAAAGTAAAGGAAACTTATAGGAATGGCTATAAACGAGAGAGTTCGACTTTGACCGACCCTGTATTTATTTTGTAAAAATTATTAGTATAAACAAACACACCCTATGATTAAAAACAAACTATTTAACTTTGAGCAGATTGTCCCTAAATTATGGAGAAATACTTTCTGATTTTATTAAACCTATTTATAAAATTGAGAGCAAGTCTAAACTAAAATTTACCAAATACTAATAAGGAAAAACTTTTTTTCTGATAATCAACGGCTACTGCAGGTAGACTTGCGGACAGCCTACATACAGTTAGTCAAGAAAGTTGATTGACAACGGCAAAAACTTAAAAATTGTATGGTGCAAGGAATATACATTATTTTTATAGATTTTCATGTTATTTCTTTATTTAATATGCTTGCCTATGGCTTTTAAAACAAGTTCTAAAAAGAAAAATAATTTTTGTCGAATTGACCTGCTAAAATTTAAATACAAAATTAGAGATGTGAATTGTATAATTGTTTATCTTATATTTCATTCTTTTTACTAGCTCAAGTACCCCTTTGAATTTTTGGCACAGGGTCTAAATAGGCGGTTAAAAAACTGAAAGTGCGTTGATTGATGGGCAACTCGTCTACGTCTCTGTTCAGACTCGATGAACTGTCAAACTCTCATCATCTGCTTCTTCCTCTCGGCTAGTTTGCCAATTGGTGTTGGAGGTCAAGCCACGTGCGTGTGTGTGTGTGTTTGAGTGTGTGTTGGTTTTTATCGATGTGTGTGTGTGTGTGTGTGGCGGCATTTGCATACCGAGTAGCAATCAACGCAGGTTTTGAGGAGTCGTTGTCGTTACCTGGACATTGCCCCCTCACCCTTCTTGAAGCTCTCAGTCTTCTGGTTGTTCTTAACAACTTCTGCTGAAAAACGTGCGATTCTAAATGAGCATATCAACAGCTTACAAGCCACAGCCACAGCAACAGCAACATCCATAGCCACACAGTCCTCGATCCAAGCCACACACAAAAGGCAGCAACAACAAGTACCTCGAAGACGAAATACGAAAGACTTTGAACACAAACTTGGTTGCCTGCCTTGCAGATGCACCGTTGATAGCTTTTGCATATCGTTGTCGGCTCCAAGTCGAACTCGAAGTCGAAGTCGAACTCAAAGTCCTCTTGCTGCCAAAGTCAAAGTATTTACCACAAAAAAAAGTCCGAAAAAATGCTGAAAGTTGGCAGCTTATTTGGCCCTAATGTCTGCTGGCTTCCTCAGTTGTTGCTGCCTGTTTATAGCGCCGCATGAGGAGCTCCAAGGAGTTCCACCAACAACAAGCGAGCTCAAAATTTTAATTAGTTAATTATTTTTACTTTTAAGCATACAAGATTTCAGAGACAAATAAAAAGAGAAGCCAACAAAGGCAAAAGGCAAATCCCATGTACACTCAGGAAATTTGTTTTCGACAAAGAATGTCTTAAAATGATCAAGTAAATAAAAATAAAGTTCCTTGAAATTAAGTAAGCTACATATAAAATAAACAAAACAAAAACCTGTAAAAAAGTATTACGTGAAAAAGTATTTAGAAAACGATAGTTAAATATTTAGCGTTCTAACATTCTAAGGAATTGTGTTTAAACTAAATTTCCATTCGGTTCACATTGCTTTGGGATTATTAAAATGCTGTCTAAAAAAATACCTTCTGAATTTGAAATGATTTAAAAAGAGTTATTTCTCCATATTTATTTACTTAATTTAAGGATGAGAATTGACTTTTTAAAGGCGATTAGGCTATGAATTTGTTGAGTGTAGAGTCACGTCTTAAGGCCCAAATCCCTGCCAATGCCTTGGCCAATGATTGTGGCTGAGTCGAAGTTTTAGCCTTAGATTTTAGCCAGTTACCAGTTACCCAGTTGGAATGGCCGGCAATCTGCATACGTGCATCTTGAAGTTGCCACAGCTCAGCTCAACTCTTTGGTAGACTCTCTTCTGCCATCTCTTTTCGTCTCCTCTTGCTTCTCCAGTGTGCTCTCATCTACGCCTTCTGCTTATTTGTCGTTGTCGTCATGGTCTCAAGTTGCTGTTGTTGTTTTTTTGGGACGCTCCTCGTGGTTCCCTTTTAACTGATTCTGCAGATTTGTTCAGCGATTTCTGCTGCTGCTTCCGCCTTGTTCCACATGCAGCTCGCATTCACATTCGCATTCGCATTCACATTCTCTCAAATCGAAATCTGACCACTCGCTGCCACATTTCAGCAAATTCGAAAATTCGAAAATTCCGCAGCGTGTGGGTTGCTCAAGATTTTATTCATCCGCTGATTGCCGGCTTGGGTTCCATTGTTGGCCCATCAAACCGCCGAGACAGCCAAAATACCAAAGCGATTTTCGATATTTGGCCCGATAATGATGATGATGATGATGGCGCACTCCCAATAGCAAAACTCACACTTGGCTCAACTATTAACATGTGTACGTATTTGCATATTTTCTATAAGCCAACAACAACAGCGACAATAATCATAATAATAACAAAATAACAAAAGAACAAACAAAATATCAAAAAAATATTTCATAAATCCTCCACAGCCGCTGCGGACTTGGAAATTAAATTGTCAATCATTTTTATAACGTGCCCACAAACTGTATGTTTGTGTGTGTATGTGTATGTATGTGCGCGTGAAAAGAAGTTAATGCTAAAATGATACCTGAAAACTAAAGACCAAAAACCAATAACCTAAGTCCATACTTATAGATAGATATACAAGAAATACAAGTATTTAGGTTTAGTTTCTATTCATCCGCAAAATGTTGACTAAACGGGTGGTATAGACATCTGAAAACGTTTGTAACATCTCTGTTTTATTATAATTATGTCTTAGTAGCTGATAAGCATTTTGCATATTGTTGAAGTGCAATTAGATGTTATATTTTGTAAATAAATATTACTTATTTAAGCAAATAAGAATAATACTTTAATTTGCATTAAATTGAGATACATTTTTCTCAACAAAAAAAATAAAATGTATTTTTCAAAAAATTTTTTGTTAAGATTAAAGAAATTTTAATTAAGTTAAAATAATTTTAATTTTTTCGTACATATTTTCTGAGTAACAAAAATTGCATCAATATAATTCAAATCTTAGCAAAACAATGAAAGTTTGTAAATATTGTTGAAAACAATAAATATATTCAATTTTAAAATGCTTTTAATTAAGTAAAATAAATGTTATATTTTGTTCAAAAATCTTAATAAATGTTTTGAATTCAACTAAATTTTGTTTCGTAAGCGCTGTTAATTTTAAGTTACTCGAGATTTACAGAACATTAAATTTGCAACATTTAAGATGCATTATTTTATAGGGTATCTCACAGCCTCTTAGCTTTCAGTGATTGTTTTTGGTTTTATTTAGATTATTTTTTTTCGGTTTTCTATGGGCCGCTTGAATTTTAAACAGTCATTGGCTGGCTTTGTTCGCAACTTGTTGTGTGTTGTCCGTTGAATGTTGTTGGCACTTTGTCGAGTTGACGAGTTGCCTGACGATGATGGAAGATACGAGTAGACAAAGATCTAACGATCTGTGTTTAGTCAGCTCGAATAGCGGCTTGTCTCGACTTGTCTCGGCGTTTCGCTCACATAAATAATGAATTATGCTGATTATTAGTTGACTTATGCAAAACTTGACTTGAAAAAAAAATGAAGACAATGCTGAAAAATCACTGCGATTAGTTGATTTGAGTGTTTATGGGCGATCTCTGCTACCAATGAGCTACTTGGCCATAAATCAAACGCGTGCTGCCAACAACAGCAATCGAACGTCACTCAGTACTTTTGATTTGTCCTCCCCCCCTCCCCTCAATTTCCTTAGCCCCCGTTTTTATCTGCCTGGCCTCAAGCTGCATCCTGCAGCTAAAAAAGCATGCAATGAACTGCAAAAAAAAAACACTGAAAATTAAACTCAATCCAAAAGAGGTGAACAAGGAAGGCATAATAATACTTTGTGTGTGCCGCCGATGTTGCCGTCCGGTGGCAATAAAACTGCAACATTGTAAGATGTTGATGAGCTGCCACGACATTCTGTCTGTCTGTCCGTCTGTCCGTCCGTCTGTCTGACAGTCCGACTCTGCCACACAGTTATTGATTAAGGGCCATAACAAAAGCGAAATGCAACAAAAAACGCCAAAATTGCTGATTGAAAGCCAGCAGAAATCACAAGTGGAAGATGCAGAAGACACAAACAAAATCGAAGCACCCAAAAAGATGTGTCGAAAGCATGCACAAAAAAAAATAACTAATGTTGCCTGCAAATTCGAGTAATTGCAGTTGGCCAAGAAACGAATGAACTGAAGTTACACCTCTTTTTTCGATTCCTGATTCCTGATTTCTGTTTCTCAATTTCTGATTTTGCCTTTTGAATGCCCTTGAGGAAGGGCAATAAAATCCTGCTAGTTGCTGAACAACCCCCATACAATTTCTAGATACCCCAAGGGGGAAACCACAATAGTGTCACCAGAAGTTAAGCCACTTTGACCCACTTGGCAGTTTCAGTTACTAGGATAACCTCACCTTCAGAACAACCTCTAACCAAGTCATAATATGACACTTTCTTAAAAAGATTAATTACGTCTCTATTCGTTTCGAATTGCTTAAAAATAATTTCAATAATCTATGTTTTTTGATTTAATGTTTAAGATATTTTATGTAATTTGCTTTTCCAGAATTTAATGGGTTTGATTTATAAATAATTTCGTATTTAAAATTTACAGATCGTTTCGTACTAAGATTTCTAAAGTACAAATTGTACTCGTATTTAAAAATAAGTATAATTTTCTTGAATCAAAAACATAATTCTGAGTAGAAGACCATTTCAAACTTCAAATATGCATCTTCGCTCATAAATATTTAAAAAAAAATAGGACAAGATGTTATGTCTTTTATTTTCAAATAAATATTTATATATATATTTATAAGAGAAAATTAAATAAAAATATTTATTTACTATTATTAAATTAGTATAGATCTTGTCGAATTTCATTTATTTTGTATGATAATTCATATATTTTTGGATCTCAATACCGATGCCCTATATAAAAGATCAGATTGTAATTAATCTAGCTATTGAGACCATTAAATCTTCGGCACGCCAAAGGCAGTCCGAAAGATATTCGATTTAAGTTATTGGAACTGAAGGAGTTTGCGGAATTCATAAATTAAATCAAGTTAATATTTCAGTGTCGCCTTGGTGCAACACCCTGTAACACCTACTTGCTCAGAGAGATATTAAAATGCTTAATTGAATTTGTTAAACACAGATGAAAATAAAGAGTCGAAGAAGCGCCGAGCCCAAGATAAGTTGAGCACACTGACTTCCTACCTACCATTGTTTCCTGCTCCATAAACCGTGTAAGTTCACACTGTGGTTCGGGCTCTTTCAGACTTCAACTAAGGTGCTGTGTGCCTCATCTCAATGGCCGCCATAAACAAACGCAAACATTTATTGCCGCTGATTGTTAATTTGTGAAGCGATAACGCAACGAAGTCCACATCCTCACATCCTCATATCCTCAGATCCAACAGCTGGAAACTGGAACCTGGAACCTGGAACCCACATTGAGCGACCTCAATAAGAACAAATGCGTGTATTTTTACAGTGCGAACTTGTGACACCAGCTGAAGTTCAAGTTGAAGCTGAAGCTCAAGAGTTTCGCTTGGCATTCCTCCTGTTGCTTTCCCTGTTCTCTGCCCTGATCACTTGATATCGATAAACTCATCCTCTTTTTTATACCCATTACATATATATAGAAGGGTATGAAGTAGACCATATAAATAAACACCTAGGTCTCAGAAACTAGTAGAGCTAGAGTAACCAATTAAACACCTTTATCTAAGCTACTACAAGAGCTAGACGCTCCAAAGATGGTGGATAAAAGCTTATGATTATTTCCACGGACTGGAAAGTATTTCCAAAGTATTTTCCACGCCTCTTTTCACCTACGCCATTTAATAATAGTTATAAGAGCTAGACACTCCAAACTTGGTCAACAGAAGCTTTACATTTTTACGGAAGTAAGTTTCGAAACTAACAGAAAAATTTACCGCCCCACCACAGACTTTCAGAAAAAATTCATTTTTTAAAGATAAACATTTTATTTTGGTATTATCAATCTTTCTATATAAATTAATAGAGTTCGGATAAATACTTATAAGGCAGTTGAGACTGTTTAAAATTGTTAAGCAGCAAACGTTCATAAATTTAATCAGTTATGAGTATTCGGTTTGAGTATTCAATTCATGGAAATATTTAATACATATTTGAATTAAGTTTAGGGTATCTTATAGTCGGGAACTTGTCTTAAGAGTTCTTGTATGATTTTTTCTTGGCCACAGAGCATCGATTCAGTCGCACATTAGCACGCATGTCGTTTCCTGCACCACACAAATGACATGACAAATGTTTTTGACCAGAGCCCAGCACCAGAGAAAGAGAGAGAGAGAGAGAGAGAGAGAGAGAAAGAGACTCGGAGATTTTGCAGACACCCAATGGCAGCAACAGCAACAACAACCACAGCAATTGAGCCGGGTTAACCCTGCCCATCTTCTGCTCGCCTTGGCCAAGACTGTTGTTGTTGTTGTTTTTGTTGTTGTTGTTGTGGCTGCTTTTGTTGTTCAATTCAATTTATTGTCGAAAGTTCGTAGTTGAAAGAACATTTTAATTTGGCTGCATTGGGTTATGGAATTGGGATTGGGATTGCGGTTGCTTGAAGCTGCTTTCCTTATAGTTTATGTGGCATGAAGCAACGTTGCGGCACATTCAGCCTTAAATTCAAGCTCGCTGGCAAATTGAACTTGCCATGATCCACGACATGGACGAGCATGAGGATGAGAATAAGAATAAAGTTGAGCATGAGGTTGAGGTTGAGGATGTGAGGATGAGGATGAGGGGACGAGTGAATGACCAATGCGACGCGACGATTAAAAAGTAACTGTTTTGGCCAGGGTGTCGAAGTTGCAGTTGAAGTTGGCTTTATTTAAGCGTATATTTATGCACCTCTGTGCCCAGTACCAAAAAGTTACACAGGCTTATTGGTTTATGTCTTACACTTTTATACTCCAAAGTTGGCTCTTTCTTTTTATACATTTTTAATATATTTACTATCTTTCTTTTACGTATATATATTAAAAAAAAATTATTTATGGTTATTGAAATACTTGACTGCAAAGATTCGAGTACTGGGCACTTTACAGTCGAGTATCTCGTCTCTCCCTGCCTTTCTCTCCCCTCTCTTACATTCAGCAGCTTTCTGTTTTGTGTTCTGTTTACTTTACAGCTGTTGCTCCTTTTGTGGCTTCATTTCTGCACAAATTCGACAAATTTATTTGCAAGTTTTACTCCTCTTTTATCTCTTCCCCTTCCCCTTCCCTCTCTTTTTCAACTTGTGGAGATTTGGTTGGCGTGTTTATTGGGGAATTTATGACGTGTTCCCCGTGGCTCGTTAGTCGAATTGTGAGTGGTAACCTCTGACAGCCATCAATTGCCATCAATCAATTGGACATTGTGGCCAGTTTATCTAAGGCCTAACTGTACATGCAGCCAACACACAGACATACACAATTAAATATATATTTATAATGTAGCATACTAATGCATATATCAAAGTCGATGCTCGGAACCGTTGAACAAAACTGCGCCTGCTCACCGGATCATAAATTTGTGCATGCGTCTCATTAAACAGCAAAGGGAACAAAAGTATCAGATTTCTCTCAACTGAACAAGAAGAGAACTACACAGTGAAAGAGAGAGAGTGCGGGAGAGGGAGAGGGAGAGGGGGAGAAAAGCATTTGCATCTCCATATTTCATTACTTCCACAGAAGAAACCGAGACAGACCGAAACTCTGTCTCTGGGCATTCTTGATGGACACGAAAGTGGATCGATGTTGGCATGTTTGAAATTTTATACACATGGGAGGCGGATTAAGAGATTTTAAGCTGCCAAAATGACTCTTCAAGTGGATAAGGGGAAGTGGCAGCAGTGGGAGGCACTGGAAATGAAATAAAAATGAAGCTAAAATGAAGTTAAAATGTGTTCGCCTTAAGCGACGGCTGCCAAGGTATTTGTCATTCATTTGGCGATTAACTTGACATTATTCTGTTGCAGTTGCATGTAAACTGATAAAAAGTTATATATTTAATAAAGTATATTCAATATTGATTTCCTATAGTTTAAGAAAAAAATATTTAAACTTAACTGTCAAAATTAATAGGAATATCGTTAAAATCAAATTAAAGACACTCGAAATTAAAAGTTTCATATTCGCAAAATAGTCGCAAAGTTACATTTTTTTCAGTTAATTTCCCTTCACATTATTTTGTAATTTTCTATTCAATATAATATTTAGGACTTTAATATTTTTATAGTTTCTTTAATATTTATTAAGAATATAATAGTCAAATAATTTTCTTATGCAATTTTGAATTGTCAATTGGCTGTAGATTACTTTTAGTCTGTGTAGTAGAATCGGCAAGAGGGGAAGGGCAGCAAATTAAAGTTAACAAGACAAAGTGTTAATGAATTATTTGGAGGACACGTCGCAATGTGGCCAACAAAGGAAAGCAAGAAAACGAAACGAAACGAATCGAAGGGAGACAAAAGTCAAACTAAACCGCAGACAACAACGAGGCCATTCCCTGAAGGTTGTAGCTGTAGTTGTTGTTATTTTTGTAGTGGTTGCTGCTGTTGCAATCGACATTGGTGCACAAATGAATTTCATTAAAAACTGCAACAAACATTGTCGACAATTAAAAAAGCTCAAAGCCACAGACCGTCGGTGTCCATGTCCATGTCGATGTCCGTTTCAATGTTGGTGTTGCCTCTGGTGTCTGGGGATTGGGGATGAGCTTCGGGACAAACGCAGACCAACTCTTAAGTGGCTCAACTCAGCTCGGTTCAGTTTCAGTTGAGTTTCGCACTATTTTTAGGCTGCCGCAGGAGCATTACAAACGCAACTTGCAGCGAACAACGAGTCGAAACTGAAAGTGGAAAGAAACTCGAACTCTCTGGAGTATTGGCTAGTTATTGGCATCGCACAATGGTCAAAAGGGCTCCTCAGATAAATAAAGTTATTCTTATTTTTAAACTATTTATCGATTTAATTAAATCGATATTTATGAAGGTTATTCACAGTTTGCATTTACATCACTAATTTTTTAGTTTTTATGTCATATATAAAATAAACCGATTTCTTTTCGAAATATAAATTTTTATAATTATTCCACCTCTAACTTGATTTTGCACCAAAATTGATTTTTTCATCATTACTGTCAAACTGTAAAACTTCAAACTGTCATAGCATTGTCAAAACCTAATCAATTTCCTCGTGGCATGTCCATTTTATCATTATTTGACCACTTTTCTGAAGTATTTGAAAAATAATATTGTTTTATCAACTTAAAATTTGTCATTTAAATGTCGCTAACTCAGCCGTTTGTCCCACTGTACATCGTTCCCATTACCATTAATTTTACGTATGCCATTCTCATTCCCATTCCCAGGCAGAACGAAAGCGAGCCTGCCACCAATCAGGCAAATTAGCAAACATTTAATTTCAAATGCGTTTTCAAGTTCGTTGCCTAAGTCTTTTGTTTACGGCAGCTTCAGTTGAAGCAATTTCGCAGCAAGCAATGCAACTATTTGCACTGCTCTCCACTCGTGTTGGCAATCAGCCTAAAATTAACCAACTTGATGCGCATTAAGCGTGCACCAGCAACAACAACAGCAACAACAACAACAGCAGCAGCATGAGTTGCAGCTGCAACTGCAACTGCTGCAGCGGGTGTATGCCACTTGGAATGGCAGAGATGCGTGCGTGTTAAATTGGTTGCCACTTGAGCTTCAGTTTGCGGGTTCAGCTTTAAGTTCAACTTTAGTTTGTTCTTCCCTTTTTCGTCTCCTTCTCCTGCTCCGTCTCCCTCTTTTTTGTTTGCTGTTCCTGTTCATGGGGAGTGGCCAAGCTAAAACAAGCTAAACATTTTGCATAATCAAATATTGATCTTTTGCATTCTTCTTTCTCAAGGATCCCTCATGTTGTTTGTGTGTGTGTGTGCGTGTGCGTATATGTGTGGGAGTGACTGTAATGTCTCGTTTTAATCACAGTCAGAGCCATTTTAAACACTATATAAATTTAAATTTGTATATTTCTAAATCGGAAACGCAGAGGAAACGGCCAACAAATTAAATATGCAAATAAGCAGCAACAAAAAATCAAATCTCCCTTTGAACAAAGCGAGGGAAGCGACAGCAGAGCCAAAAAAATAGCAACAATGGGCATCAAATTATAGTTGTTGACATTCGGTTAAAGTTCATTAAACGCTACGCACAACAATAACTTTTAAATACAGTGAAACTTCGGTATCACAAATTGAGCATTTTTTGTACACATATTAATGGAAAGTGTTGAATATATTTATTTATTTACTTAATTATTTACTTAAAGGCTTATCGACATTTAAGATAAATTTTAGAAATGTTAAAAAAAAATTATCAATTACAATTTTGAATAAAAAAAAGTATAAGATTAAAAAGAGACTATATTTAATTATAATTATTAAGATTTGCTATTCTTTTGTATTATTCTATAATTTTTATATATTTTATCTTTTTGGTCTTAAATTTTGATTTGGTATGTATTAATTTAATTGTTGCCATAAATTTTTTTTTTTAGATATTATTTTGTACAATATTATCGACTGTTTAGACATTGATATTAAGAATTATTGGCAAGTCAAGAAAAAACCCGATTTTCTTTCTACAAATACTAAATATCAAAAAGTGATAAGGAGGTCACAGATTTTCCGTACTTATTTCTTATACTAACAAATAGTCTTCTTAAAAACCAACTGGCTATTAAGAATAATTCTTTATAGATAAGTTGAACTGTACTAAATTAATATGTGAATGTGATGTGATTGTGAATGTGATGACAAAGGCGATGGCAATGGCGATGATGATGGCAACTCTGTTGGCTGTTCGGCTGCTGGCAGCAATTGTGACTCTGTGGCAGAATGAGGAGGCAAAGCCAAATAAGATGGCGCACGTAATGGCAACGGCTTCTCGGCTGGACAACCGATCGAGGGCCACCAGCAGCGCGATCATCAGAAGAAACTCTCTCATATATATATATAAAAAAAAAAATAAGAAAAAAAAGAAGTGATCATAGTCGCTGTGATTGCTGTTGTTGCTGTTGCCAAAGACATTGCCAACATTTTTGCGGTCCGTTGACAACTTAATAAATTTTGAGTGAGCAGCTCGAGCGATGAGAGATGCCAGCTGAGAACTGAGAGCTGTGAGTTGAGAGATGTGGATGCGAGACAAGAAATTTCTCCAGCTGTTTAAGTTAGTTGCTTGGCTTAACTAGTTTGATTAGCTAGTTGGCTGTCTATTCGTGTGCTCGCTTGCTTATTAAACGCGCATATTTCTAATAATTTGCTCAATGTCTGTGGAGACATTGCCTCTATTTATCAGAAACGCATAAATTTCTGAAATATTTTTCAGCGACAACCACACGATGAACAACAACAACGTGAACAATAAAAAACAAGTAGAAAATCTAGAGGAGAGATGCTAGTTTTATAGATGCCCAGTAACTGTATGACTAATAAAAATAATTAAATAGTTTAAATAAAAGTAAAAGCAGCAAATGAATTAAATAAATGTATATTTTAAATAATAGAAATGGCTAATGATACAGAGTAAATATTTAAAATAAAGGAACAGGCAACAAACGAATTAATCAAATATAACATAAAATATATATAGCATATAAATATATTCAGAAAATATTCGCCAAATAATAAGCCTGTTTACTCTTTGGATACTGGGCTAAATCTACTCGCTAAAAAGGACGAGTGCGATTTGCACACGTGCATTTAACACGATCGAACTGAAGTTGCAGTTGATTCTTCATCTTATTCTTCATTTTCTTCTTCTTGTGTTCGTAGTTGCCGCATTTCATTTCAACACCAAACGTAAATTTGTACTTCCTCCTCAAAGAAGAAGATGAAGTTGTTGTTTTTGTTGTTGTTGATGTAGCAGCTGTTGTTGTTGTTGTCGTTGTTGCTGTTGTGCGCGCTGAAAAGAGATTTATGTTCATTATAGATTATTTCTGTCTGATGATGTTAATTTTGTTGCATTTCTCGCATTTGCTGCATGCAGCATGTTCTCAGTCTCAGTGTAAGTGTGTGTGTGTATGTGTGTGTGTGTTTGTGTGTGTGTTGCACGTTGCACGCTGCAAGTGGCAAGCTGCTTGGTTACCGTTGCATTGAAAGGAAGTTAAGAATTCAGCTGGCGCTGCCTCAGCTGTCTCATAAATGTTGTTTTAGATTGTTGTTGCTGCTCGTGTTGCACGGTCATTGCATGGCAACATTTGATTTGTTGCGCGCACGCCTTGGCAACATTGTTGCTGAGGCATTGATTCCAAATGTTGCCAACACGATTCGCACACGACTTTTTAGCATTTTCGCATTTTTTTTTAAGTACTTTTATCATCTCAACTATATATTTAATTATATCTTTATTTATTGTCAATTATTAACAGTTAACAAAATTAAAGTTAATTCTTTAAAAAGTAAAAATAAAATTAATATGCAATTAAAATATAAATTAAAAAACGCATCTTAAAGTTTAATATGAAAATTTAAATATTTATTAAGTTTAAAATTATGAATTTTATTTGCATAAAACTATAAGTTTTCCGTCTCTTTATCTTTCAGGTAAGCTGCCATTTCAAAATCTTCATTGTCGGAATCCATATTAAGTTTAGACTACATTTCTGAGTGCTGAGTGAGTATTAGGTGACTCTACGTGTTGCCTGTCAGACGTCTGTCAACACACATGATGTGCGCTAACGATGCCGCCATGCCCTCTCACTGACCACGCCCATACTCACCCCCCACTTTCCCCCTTCGAGGTTACCACATGCTCAGCTGAAATCAGGCAGCCATAATAATGCCATGTTCGCTTTATGTTACACGTCACTCGACGGAGAGTTCTCGATTTTAAAGTCTCTGTGGCATGCAATAAAACATTTCATTTGTGGCACATAAAACCATAAAATAAAATGCTACTCCTTTTTTTTTTTTTTTTTTTTTGAATAACAATCTAAACTAATATTTAATAGGAAAAAATCAATACCAATATTCGGCGTTCTATAAACCAAACAACAAATGCTCTCAATTTTTAAAATATTTGTTGAGAGATAAAATACATTTAAAATTTGAATGAATTAAATTAAATCGATATTATTTAATTAAATTTTAAATTAAATAAATTTAGTTGTTAGACGAAATGTTAAGATAGTGAACAGTTTTTTTTTAAATTAAAATAAATGAAAGTCAATCGATCTTAGCAACATTAATAATGTTGTTTTTAAAGGCAATAATCATTAAAATATTTGAAAATTTGTGAAACGCACCTAATAATTTAGTACGTATAAAATGTTGTTAAATTTTGTTGGGTAACTGAAGTTTTTTTTTTTAAAATTCTGTAACTTTAGAGTCTAGCGTCTAGACTTTCTAGAGATGCCTCTGCTTTAAATTCTCATAATAAAACTATATAACGCCGTTGGCAGCGACGTCAGCAGCGGCGTTGGCAGCGACTTCGACGCCCTAATGTCGACTGTTGTTCACTTTATGATCGCGTTGACATTTTTATTATCTCTGGCCTTTTTAACAGACACGCACAACAACAGACGGACAGCCCACACTCTTTGAATGTGTATGTGTATGTGTAAGAGTGTGTGTGTGTGTGGAGCACAGATTTATGAAGGCCATAACAATGAATTAAATATGACATTGATTGCTATCGATAGAGTTGTGGTCCGCTCTTTTTATCGCCGCCATCATCGATGCATATGGAAATGCAACTTGGCATTGTGAAAGATATTGATAAGCACAGTCTTCTTTAGATCCAGAGATCTACAGTTCTACGAGTTCAATTCCCGCTGTGAGCTTATGCAATCGTCTAAATCATATATCAAAACGCTTGACGTGTATATTTTATTTCTCCAAGTTGCTGAGAACTAGTTCTACAACTCGAAAAGGGAACTCGTCTCGTCTGCACTATATAATTAGTTTCATCGGCACAACAATCATACTGCAATCAAAAGCAAAAGGGACGAGGAATGAGGCGAAGTGAATGGGGGAGGGAAGGGGAGAAACTTTGGGGAAATAAAACTTAAAAAAAATCTAATCAGAGAAAGAGATGAAGAGAGGGAGAGAGAAAGAGATTAAATGTCCATGCTCCTCCTTGAGGTCGACTGCTAAAGCTGAGAATAAGTATTTCGGTGATCCCATTAGACTTGGCATCGGTACAATTGACTGGGAAGGACCTCAAGTAATGTTTATGCAACTCCTGAACAAGTCCTTTTATAAAGCTATTAGAGCTATTATCTTTTCTTCAAGATGTCGAATATCCAATTTCGTAACAAGTCCGTCTCTGAACTTTTGTTGACGTTCCTGTTACTCTATATAAGTTTTGTTAGATTCAACATTTACTGAAACTACTAAATTCAAATCACTTTGTTCGAAATCGTTTGTTCCATCAGAGAACGAATTAAATGAATTTACAATGAAGATTAAACAAATTATTTTGTGCAACATTTTGTGACTCAAGTTCACCAAGTTCCTGAGAAGACTGACTGAGAAGAAATTTGTCTATTGACCAAGAAGTGAATTTGAAAATGATTATGAATGTTTTTTTGTTTTTTTGGCACACGATGTTGGTCTTTTTTTTTAAAGCTAATCAGTAAATTTAAATGTACGCACAGATTGTATTTTGGTTGATTTTTCTCACATCAAGTTCAGGGAAGTGCAAGGTGTTGTACTCGTCTAATCAGTAGTTCAAACTCACCAATACAAACGCACAACACGCGCAACACGAACAAAGTGATAACAAAGAAAGTGATAACAGAGAGAAATGCAAAGAATTGAGAAATTGTTGAGCAGCTTCTGTTAGAACAAATGCAAAGTCCAGCGGAAAGCGCAATTGATAACTGAGCTAACATTTGAACTTTATTTTCTAAGCTACTTTCTGCAGGCATGAGCTAAAAAGAGTACACTGCTCTCTCTCTATCTCCTCCTCTCTCTCCGCTGCATAATTTGAGATTTTTCGATTGAGGCAGCATAAAATGCAAGATTTGATGGCAATATATTTAATAAATTACTTAATTTATTAAAAGAAGATACTTTAATTAGATTGAAAAGAATATTTCTGGTTGGGCGGCAATTTATATATTCTTAAAAGTAGTTTGTAAGTTTCCAGAGCATTGAACTTTGCAAATTATGATGTAGAGCAAACAATTTAAAGGCCTTTCAGACTGATACGATAATTAGCTACAGTTTCAATTGTTGTTGTTTGGTTTCCGTTCGCAATTCACTTACGATTTATGAATGGATTTTCGACTGACCCCCAACGTTGCCAGTAGCATCGGATTTCCAACTCAATTCGTTAATGGGGCCAGCAGACTGAAACTCAGTCTCAGAAAGAGACTCAGATTAAGGCAGACAGACAGAGGGACAGACAGACGGACGGACAGACGGACGGACAGACGGACTGACAGACAGACGGAGCTGAAGCAAAAGTGCTTAGTTAACCACACACAACGCTTGTAACATTTTAAGCTTGCATGTAATGTAAAACAAAACGCCTTAGTACTTAAGTCCCCCTCATACCCTACCCTTTCCTACCCCTCTCGACCACTTGGTCTGCTCGTTGAGTGTGTGAAATAGACGAATTGATTTCGCGCTTCGATGCAAATGATCAAAGCGGGTTGTTGCCTAGGGTTGCACAGTGGGCAAAATGTTAAGTTAGCCTATACTAATTAATGTTGTTTCAAATCATAGAATTTTTGCTATATATTATATTTAATTTTAATAAGTTATGTTTATTTCTAAAATATTTTTTCATAATTCTGCAAACTATCGAGTTTTTGAATACGTTATTTTATTCCTTATATTTTTCTTAACTTACAATAAAATAAAACATTTATAATATTTGAAGTTGAATTACTGTAACATTTGATTTTTTTTAGAGTTTTAATATTATAAATATTGTTTTTATAATTCTGCAAGTCATAAATTTTAACATAGAAATATTTTAATGCGTAACTTTTTTCGGATTTTCGTAATTTCTTTTAATATTCAGCAAATCATCGAATTTTATAATGCATAATTTTGTTTATTTTTTAACTTAAAAAATTAAAATAAAGCAGATAGCAACCATAAAATTTAAATACAGAATTTATATAATATTTTCTATTTTTTAGATTTTTTAATAAAAAAAATAATATGTTTTTATAACCCTACAAATCATTGAATTTTTAGTTCGTCCGTTTATTCAATATAGTTTTTATAAATTTAAAGTAATAAAATTTTTTAGCCCACTGTGCTTTGGCAACTTGCCGCATTGATGACTGTTGGGTCAAGTGTCGGTTCTGGGCTGTGAATTGACAGACTGTCAGGGCGAGAAAGAGATGGACAGACACTTTGTGGTTTGCTGCACACAGTTGCCAAATATGCAACTTGCCACAGAGAAGAAGAAGAAGTTGTAGAAGAAGAAGAAGAAGAGGAGTCTACATGCAACTTTTCATCGTTGTTGTCATCGACCTGGCAGCCATTTTGGGCTGTTTACTTTGTATATGCAAGGAAAACGGGGATGGGGATGGGGATGTCGAATTGGGAGATGGGGAATTGTGGAACGAAGATTGGGGAATGTGGCGGGAGCTACAGTGTCTGCCAACAATGTTCGCTGTTCACAGCACGGGCTCCTCTCCAATCGGACAGTTTACGACTTCGGACTCCGGACTTCGAGTTGGATTCTCAGTCTTCTGAACTGAGACTGGGAATGGGAATGGCACTTGGCGGTAGCGCATACAATTAGAGTTTTAATTATCGTCTTTTTTTTTCATTTTCGTTCATTTCGCTGTCGACATCTGTCGCTTTTTTTTGTGTCGTCAGCGGTAAAAACTAATAATTTGCAGTAAAAAAGATAACAACATTGGCAATGGAAATGCAGCCAGAGTTGCCGGTGAAGCAACCACACAAGTTGCACAAAGCATCCCATAACTTGAGAGTTGCCGATGCAGACCTCCCTCCCCCCCTCTCTTTCTACTCCCCTCTCCACACTTCCCCCTTGGAGCGGAGTCGTTAACATTTCGTATGCTTAAAGCAGAACAGAACAAAAGTTGGCAAATAATTTGCAAATTTTATGAGGTAGCGCAAAAATTATTGCAGGAAGCTGCTTAGTTAAACAGTTGCAATAGCAGGTTGCAAGTTGCAAGTTGCAACAGCCAAGTGGCAGGTTCACAGTGGAACAACTGTGGTCCTACCCCAAAATGGACAGCAAATCTATAAACATAAAACATTAAATGCACTTTAATGAATCTGAATCTTTTTTTGAGAAGTAATGACTTGTGACCTTAAAAAACCATTGCCTGAAAAACCAAATGAAAAATAAATGGAGAAATGGAGTAAATATGGTGAATTGCATAGATTGGGGTGTTCTGGAAACGAAATAGTCCATCATCATATTTCCTTTATTTGGCTTTAATCTTCAAAATTACTTATTACTTAAATTTTTGAACTGAACAAAGCATTATAAAACAAAAATTACATTAAATTTCTTATTAAATTTAATATTTAATTTAAGAAAAATGCAATTTTAATTATCATATCTAAAATGGAAAATAGAAATTAAAAGCTCATAAAAAATTGTCGTGAACAACTAAAATATCATTAAAGAAATAATAAATATATTTTCTTGTTCAATATATATATTTATAGAAATAAAAAATATATTTTCTTGTGCACTTTGTATATTTGTGACTTCATAAAATTGATTTATCATAAAAACACTTTTAATTATAATTTTTGGAATGAATTCAAAATATAAATGATAGTATAATAGTAAAAGAAAATTAGAGCTATTTTAAAAAATGATGATAAAATTAAACAACTAGTACGTTATTTATAATATTATACATATTATAAGAATCGTCGCTCTTTATGTCTTCCTTTCCCACTCTCATTCTCTCTCCTCTAAACGCTTAACGTGATGATTGACTGCACATCGAAATCTAAAGAATCTTGGAAATTTTTTTGTTAAGGTCGCCTATCGATTGGCGTGTAATTTACTCGATAGCAGTCAAGAGTACGAGCACTCGTATTCAATGGCAAATTCTCTATGAATTATCGTTGTAAATGAAGCGTTATTAATCGCTTGGTCTAATCAATTATCTTTAGCATCTTTAAATAATTTCATATTATTCGCCATGATTCGATTTTCAGAAGACAGCAGCTGCTGCTGATCAACATCACAACAGAAGCATCTACCTCTCTCTCTCTCTTTCACACTCGTTCTCCCTCTCTGTCTCTCTGGGGCGATTGCAAATTGTAAATTGTGCTCCCTTTGCCATAAATCGTGCGGCACATAACTCAGCCCAATCGGAAATTGCTTTTGCGCTCATCGATTTACGCGCCTAATCGACACAAGACAATTTTCAATTTAGCACTCATTTACTTAGAATGAGTTTTCCAACCCCTCCCGCTTCCATTTCATCTACCAACACTCACATAGTTTAAAAATAAGTAAAGCTTGGGATTCCACGATCAAAAAACAAAACGGAACACAGAAACAACGGCAATTTGTACACATATATTTTAACTATATACTACAAGTATATATATCTACAACTGATTTGCATAATCTGCTATTAATTGCGTTAAAATCTAATTCGAATGGGGGAAAAGCAAGAAAGAGAAGAAAGAGAAAGAGACCGCAAATTGATTGGTCTTAAATACCAACAAACTGAACATTTGAATAGTATTCAAAGATTGTTGAATCTCCGCGTCATTGTGGCAACCGAGAAGTCAACTTTCAACCCATAAATATTTGTAGGCTCAACGAGAAGAAGAAGAGGAAGAATCTGGGCCCAGCTTATCAGTCGAGTTGTCATTCCATTGATTAATAAACACAAAATGGAAATTTAAATGGAACCAAATGAGAACAGGAATGAGATTAAGAGAGGGCTAGAAAAGAGACTGAGAGAAAAAGAGATTAAATTATTCAAATGTGTATTTGAATTTAGCTTGAATCTAGCTGATAATGACACTAGCTGCAAAGGGAAAATACGGAAAAAAAAATAATAGAATACTGTTTTTCTTTTGTTACTTTTTTTTTTAATATTATTATATTTACTTACATATATGTATGGAGAGTAAGTTGTTCTGAATAATCACAAAAAAAAACAACTAACAGATGGTAAAAATTATTGAATAACTTAAAGAGATAGAAGAGTAGACTGAGAGAAATAGAGTAAATTAGTGAAATTATTATTTGAATTCAGTTTAAATTTAGCTTATAATAACACTAGCAACACAGACAAATCAGTCACTTTTTCAATATAATTTTATTATTTTTAAAAAGAATTTTAAATTGTAAGTTATAATCAAAAAATATTAAAATTTATTTAACATTTTAAGATTATTTAAATTAATATTTATGTTCAGGTAAAAATGACAATAATTTTTAATTTGTTTTTTGTAGCTACATAAATTTATTTTTTAATTAAGTTAAAGCTGTTGTGGGCAGTCAACAAAAGAGAAGATTAATGCAATATTTTAGTGGCAATTTGAGGCAGAATCAAGTCTCCACCTGTTGCCCACATGTTGGGCCAGGTTTACTAAAGTGCGTTGGCCAACTTATAGATAGGCCACCGATAGTTGTACTACGGTTAGTACATGTTCTCGTCTTGCCAACCAACACCCACAAATTGTTGGCCAGGAACTGGCTTCTCCCGCCTGCGTTGCCAAAACGGACAAATGCTTTAATTAAAAAAATATGTTGGCCTATTTGGACAACGGTTCTTGTTGTTGTTGCTGTTGTTGTTCTTGGCTGTTCTCTCATCTGGCGTTACACCATTAACCGTTAGTATTAACCAGCCCAGCAAACTTGGCTCACAACTGCAGCAACAGCGGCAACGTCAGTCGAAAATCTGTCATAAATTTATTATTTTCAATTAATTATCAGCTGCCTCCGTTGCTGCCTGTCGATCAGCAGCGAAACGCCCAAAACGCTGCTAAATAAATTTACAAAAAAAAAAAAAAACATTAGACAAAAAATTGCGAATCGGCAAAGGCTAGCAAATATTTTAGCCTGGCTAAAATGCCAAAGTGCTCATTAGCAGCCCAGACTCAAGACCTGGCTTAACCTGGCCAAAAACCAAATACAGATCCGCCGTAGCGAACTGAAACCGTGCGTAATTTATTGCTGCCAAAATAGGCGCCCGTCTCGCTTTTGGCCAAGAGCGGACCACACTAGGACCAGTTGCCAATGGGGAGCGACAAAAGTGTCGCTGGAAAATGTTGCGAGTAAACGATCAAACGATCAAACGATCAAACTATCAAACGTCCAAGCCATCAAATGTTCAAATGCTCAAATGGCCAACGGCAATTTGGCCAACGCATCGGCATGCTCGGTATTGATTGAGTTTTTCCAACAGATTTTCACAATGAATGGAGCTTGAATGAATGAATGAATAAGGCAAGCTGACAACTGTCTCGACAAGACTCTAAACAACAACTCGACTCAAAAGGCAAACCTCGAATTGGCCAAGAGAGTTGCGTAAACTGAAAACTGTTTTTGGCCAATGTTTGAAACAATTTTGTGAATTTAAATTCAACGGGGGGCAAACGCACAAAAATTCAACTGCCACAAAGATGGACAGACAGACCAAGGGAGAAGAGACACAGAGAAAGGGTGATAGGAACAACCTACAAAAAAAATTTAACAAAAATTAAAACCAAAATATAATGTTAATAATAGAGTGATAATACTCTCTTTAGCTCTTGCCGACAGAAAATAGTTCAAGCCAGAAAGTTGAAATGTCAGCTCAGCTATCAGTTCCGTTCTCAGAAACTGCTCAACAGTTTCTCAATTCTTCGCATTTCTTTCTGTTATCACTTTGCCTGTTATCACTTTCCCTGTTATTACTTTGCTCGTGCAAAGAGCTACTACTGATTAGACGAGTACATCACCTTGCAATTCCCTGAACTTGATGTGAGAAAAATCAACCAAAATACACTCTGTGCATACATTTAAATTTACTGATTAGCTTTTAAAAAAAGACCAACATCGTGTGCCAAAAACACAAAAACATTCATAATCATTTTCAAATTCACTTCTTGGTCAATAGACAAATTTCTTCTCAGTCAGTCTTCTCAGGAACTTGGTGAACTTGCGTCGCAAAATGTTGCACAAAATAATTTGTTTAATCTTAATTGTAAATTCATTCAATTCGTTCTCTGATGGAACAAACGATTTCGAACAAAGTGATTTGAATTTAGTAGTTTCAATAAATGTTGAATCCAACAAAACTTATATAGAGGAACAGGAACGTCAACAAAAGTTCAGAGACGGACTTGTTACGAAATTGGATATTCTAGGTCTTGAATATATGATACGAACTCTAATGACTGGACTTGAATATCTCAGAGATGAGCAGCAACGACAGAAAGTTTTAATGGAATTAATGATTCACGAGTTGCAGTTCTTGAGGTCCCATCCAGTCAATTGTAACGAGCACACTCCCTCAAGAGAGCCGTCATGATAATACGGCCAAAGAAGTGAACTTTAAGACCCTACAATTTAAAAATTTTATATTCTATATTATATTCTAATATATTGCGAAGTCCCTCAATTTATATTTCGAATTTGTATATTTGTAGAAAATTCAAATAAAAGCACTTGACTTTCTGTCTGTAGCTCTCTTTTTTCCTTTTTTCCCTATTTATTATACTTTTTCTCAGCTTCTTTTTTTTCACTCTTTCTTTTGCAGCTTTTGTGTGTGTATGCATGTGTGTGAAGATTCTTGTTGAAGGTCCTGTGTATCAGGATATAGTGTTCTTACTAATTACAAAAGTTAGAATAAATTTGCAATTATTTAACTGCATTTTGTTAAATAAAGTTTTTATACCCGTTACTTAAAAAATACTTAAATGGGTATATTGTGCTCGCTGTTTTTATTTTAGTTGTCTACTTTCAATTTAATAAGCACAAGTTTCCTGTTTTGAATTCCTTTCTTTTTGAAAAGTTTTGTTTAGTATTAATGGATAATATTTGTATAGGTATCGGTCTATGGGTAGCCTCAGAGGGATTTTCAGAAAACGATATGAATATATGTGAGTACTCGTTCTCGTACTCATATTCATGATCGTAAGTGCAACAAGTGCTGCCTTGCCACAGCGCCACATCGATGGCTGCCACTTGGCATTTTATGGTTGTGGCTTTGAAGACTTAACCAGTCCCGTCTCTGTCCCATTCCCACTTCACATTCTCCGGCCTCGCCTTTGGCTCCTGCTCTCGGCTCCTGCTCTCGGCTCTTGGCCTGGCTCAGAGACGCTGGCTTGTAATGTGTTCATGGCCACGGCGAACTAATCAGAAAATTGAATCGCTTTAATTACTGCAAAAGCAATGAGCATCTCTTGCTTGCAAAAAGGGATGGCAAAGGAGACGGGAAGAGAGGGCGGGAAGAGAGGGCGGCACTGTGGTGCGATGAGTGCTCATCAGAGTGCGCAGCGGCAGCAGCTGCTCCTGCTGCAATCTTCAGTTTGGAGAGGAAGCGCAAGAGGAAAAGCTGTAGCCTATGAAGTTACTCGTCTTCTATGAGAAATTACTTTAGAAAATTTGCAATAAATTTTAATATGCGTGTAATGAGTGGATGAAGAATGCGCCAGCAAATGGCCAAGAAGATGGCCAACAAAATGGCGTAATAATTAGAAAAAGAATTTATGCAGCATCACGCTGCATGCCACATGTTGCCAGTTGCCAGTTGCCAGCAGCTTGACTTCATTTCAGCTAAATCGTTGGCTTTAATTGCCCAAAATAATGGCAAAAACTGCGCCCACACCAGCTAAGTGTGGCAGGGGGTGGGGAGGGGGGAGTGGGGAGTGGAGGCAGGCAGACAAGCAACCCAGTGACACATAAAAGTGTCGCTTGTCAGAGACAAAAAGAAAATAGAAACAACCGTTAAACTCTTTCAGTAGAGACAGAGACTAAAGTCAAAAGAACGCTTCAATTCCAGTGGCAACTGCAGTTCTGGCTACAAGAGAAGGCAGCTTGGAATGGGGAGGGGGGTGGAGCGAGCAAGTCTGCCTCTAAAAGATAAATAATTGAAGTGTACGAGTGGTCAATAAAAACGTTGCAACTCTGGCAGCAACTTGGATGGGACAGAAACCCTCGAGTTGCAGTTGCAATTGGAGTCGATGTTGCAATTGGAGCTGCAGCTAGCGATGGGTATCGATATGTATGTATCGAAATTGTATCGATACAGAATAATACCAGAACCTGTACCATAACCATTAACCGAATCTGATATAATCAAAGTCTGATCAACTTCAAACTGTCGTAACTATGTCAAAACTGTTCCGATATTCTACCGGAAAGTAAGTTTGATCATGTATTTTCCACTATATTTATTCTACATTCAAGTTAAATTAATACCTTTAAAAAATTTGCTCTAGAACTTGGTTGCGATTTAAATGCTAAGGGTCCCCCCTTAGGAATTTTGAAAATTGAAAATTTTAAATCTCAAGTTTTTACATTTAATCAACTCCTTATATCGTAATTTGTATAAAACAACACTTTAAACTTAATTCTGAGACGTTTCATTTTCTTGTCAAAAATCATGAGGAATTGGACAAAAATTTTGACTTGTAAAGTTGCTAGGTCAGAGGCTAGACCAACTTCAAAAATGCATAACTTTGTCAAAACTGAACCGATTTTAAAGCGGAATGTCATTTTGATCACAATTTGCCCTCTTAATTCGAACTGCATTTAAATTTTATTATATTCGAAAAAAAAATATTTTTCCTCCGAGTCGTGGTTTTGTGTTTATTGCAAAGGGTCCCCCCTTTAAAATTTTGAAAATTGAAAATTTTTAATCTCAAATTTTCACTTTTAATCAACTCTTTATGTCATAATTAGCATAAAACAACACTTTAAACTTGATTCTGAGACACTTTATTTTCTTGTAAAAAATCATGTTAAATTGTAGAAAAATTTTGATTTGGAAAGTTGCTAGGTCGCAGGCTTGAGCAACTTCAAAAATGCATAACTTTGTTTAGTTAGATAATTTTTTTATTTTTCGACTTTCGACTTGTTGATGATAAGGGTCCCCCTTTGAAATTTAAAAAAATTCAAAATTTTAAATTTCAAGTTTTCACTTTTAATCAGCTCCTCATATCGCTATTTTTATAAAACAACACTATTACTTTGATTTTGAGACGATTTGTTTTTTGTTAATTACAATAATGCCAATTTTCTCAATAGTTTATACTTGTAATGTTGCTTGGTCAAAGGTTTGACATACTATCAAAACTTTTTTTTTATGAACTTGTTTAGCAATTAATTTGACTATTTAATTTGTATATTTAAATTTAAGATATTTATTTTGATGTTATTGATATTCAATGCAACATGATATTTTGCGCGTTGGCAATATCGATAGTTTATTTTGTTGATACTCATCTCTAGTTAAAGCTGCAGCTGGTGGCAATTCAGTGGCAGTGGCAGTGGCAGCTGTTGTAGTTGTTGCTGCTGTAGTTGTGTTTGCTGCTGTTGTGACTGCTTCTAGCCCGAGGGCGTTAGCTAAGCTGCCAAATGTCGAAGTCACTGGCAACATTTGGCCAAAGCGAAATACTAAATACGTTAACGTTCATACGAGTTGTTGCACTTAAACATGTGCCACAGCAGCAACAACAGCAACAGCAACAACAGCTTTATTTGTGACCGTGGGTAAGCTGCGAGTACTCGTATAATACTGCCAAATATTTACAGACCAAGAGGTAGCAAGCGAATTAAAAAGGGCCAAGAGAGGGTAAGGAGGGATGTCGAGAGGGTGGAGAGAAGGAGGGGCAAGATGAAGCCAAATTCCGTTGTGTTGCCACCGTTGCTGTAACTGTTGCTAGTAACTGACACTTTAACAGCAACCAGCAACAAGTGGGTGGACATTTATGTCTCTTTGTTTTCCCCTGCTCTCTGTGCTCTGTCTTTTGTCTTATGTCTGCCATTTTCCAGCTTTGCCTTGGTTTTTATTTCATTTTTTTCATTTTTCTTTTAAACTAAATCACACGGCAAATGCTTTTTTCTGTTGCCTCAGTTTCAACTCAGCTTCTGTCTCTGTTTGAAGTTGAAAGTTTGAAGTTTTATGTGCTGCTCATGGTTTTTTATGGACCACTCCCCCCGCCGCCCGCTTCCCACTCTAGAGTTGCCTCCTCCCACAGTCGACACAGTTCGAGAGATGCTTTCATTTCAACGCAGTTCGAAGACTGCAACTTGAGCTGTCAACAAATTTGACAGCTCGATGGTTGGCCAAAAAACACAGAGTTGTCAGTTGTCCGTTGTCGGTTGTCCGTTGTCCGTTGTGAGTTGTCAGTTGGCCGAGTGGGCGCCTCAGTCATTTGTCGTTTAGCGAAATGAGTTTGTCGATAATTGCGCACACTTTGAGAGAGGCTAGAAAGCAACAACAACAACAACGATTACACCCAGAGAAAAAATGCATAGTACAAGTAAATAAAGAAATCGTTTTAAAATTAAATATATACAATATGAATATAAATAAATTAAAATTATACTTATTCTTATATTTTAACATTTTTTGATTTTATTTTTATTAAAGTTGAATTAAAAATGTAAATCAACGTCTTTTAAAAATATAATATGAATATAATTTAAAAAAGTATTTATATTCGCAGTACAAACGTTTAATTTTAATAAAAAAATCTCTTGAAATTGCAAATCAATAAAATGTAATAAATTAAACGTATCTGTATTTAATCAGTCATGGTTTCACAATTAAATTAATACAACAAAAATTTTCTGTGATAGAGAAAGTTAAATTTAAATCTAAGTAGTAATATTTCCATTTTTTTTCTGTGTGTACTCTACTCCTCATCAGAATTGAGCTGGCCAAATATGGTGGCATTTAATGGGCGTAGGCGTGTCATTCGATAAAGTGCTGCTAAGCAAAAAAAAGAGATACATAAATGCTTTGAAATTGAGGGAAAGTAACAAAGCAACTGATGACGCAGTAGCTCAAATTTATGAACAGATCGAAATCTTTGAACTGGTCAACGATTCAGTTGCCTAATTAATTTTTTATTCGTTTAATCTGCATACAGCATTTGTCACTCTCTTTTGCCCTTTGTTTAGTTCTCTAATATTTTCCACTTTCACATCAATTAGTCCCTTGAACTCTTGTCAACCACCTCGAATTTCACTTTTGTACACATTACAAACTATAAGAAAATTGTAAATGGTTGAAATTCTAATTGTGTTGTCAAGTACACTGACAAAAACTAAAAGCCGAAAAAAATTGAAAAATTTTAATTATATATTATCAGTCATATTCCACAAGTCTTACTTTTTGCCTACCCTTTTAACCCATTTTCAATGGGTTCAGGGTAATCAAATCATGTTAAATGGTTACATTTTATTTAATATTCTAATAATTAAGCTTAAGATTTAAGTCTATCTATTTTTAGCAGTGTACTTATTATCTTTATAGAAGTTTTCGCATTAACATTACCATTAACATTTTCTCTTTCTCTTCCCGTTTTTTTGTTGTTCTCTTTGCAGGTAAGTCAACGACGCCAACTTGTCGGGTAGCTGGGCTTAGTGTCTAAGACAAAGGCCACGCCCTTTGGCCATAAAAAAGAAGCACTAAAGTTAATTCACCAGGTGAGATTTTAGACCGCAATACACACACACACACACAGAAACACTCACATACACTGGCAGGGCGTATTATTTATAGTACGTGAACATACGTACTCGCATGTTCTTCAGGGCAGACCCTTAAGTCCAGTTGGCTGACGAGGAAGATCTCTAAATTTGGTAGCCATTTTTTCCATTCACTCATATTCTCTCTCTCTCTCTCTTGCATTCGTTCTTGCTGTGTACATGTTTTTTGTGTGTTCCTTATGAGCAACTCTGGCTGCTTTACATTCTCATATTATACTTACTTTCGAGTCGAGTGCTACTGATTGCCTCCAGAAGAAGGGCTTCTCACATGTACCGCCTTCTCAGACGCCGCTTCAGTTGGCCATTTTGACAAACAGCAGCAGCAGCAGAATGAGCAAGAAGAGTAAAGAGGAGGAAAAGGGGAAAAAGGGTAGCAAGTTTCTGTTTCTGATGTTGATGTTGATGATGATGACGTGACTGTGAGTTTCTCAGACTGAAAATGACGGCCACTCTAAAGTGAAATGCTGCCCGTTGTCAGTGTTCATTTATTTGTATCCCAGTAACCAAAAAGGTACACAGACTTATAGGGTTGTGACAATGTCTTCAGCTAGATCTCAATAAAATTGGGAAATTGAGATTTCATATATTATATTTATATTTTATATTTATTTGTGGACATTTTTTCAACTGATAATTATAAATATATTTTGTCATTTAAAATAAAAGGTGTGCTTATATTTTAATATATTTCTTTTAATAATTTTACCTTTTTATATATATTTTTATAATTTACTGGGCATCTAGCAGTCGATCACCTCGACTGTAGAATTCCAAATTGTTGTTTTTCCTTTTCTTTTGGTTGTTATTATTAGTTTCTGTCGGCAATCAAGTGTCTGTGCGTGCATCGAGTGGGTTCTGCTGTCAAATTATTATTGTCGACCCCATTTTTGGGTCAGAAATTGGTCAACAATTTGCGAGTTGTTTGCCAAATGCTTCCATCTCGTTCTCTTATTCTTCTACCATCCCCTGCTTCCCCCTTTTTGCCACTTTAGTTCAGTCTTAAAACTGGCTGCTGTTCAAGTTTGTGTCCTAAGTCTTTTGTTCTTGCAGAGCGACCATGTTTGTAATTACACACTGCAATATTTTGCATGCTGTGCCTCATGTGGCATGCCCCCACCCCCTCTCCCCTTGCCAAGCACTGGTCGGGACAGCTACAAGACAGAGCAACTTACATGGCTAAATGTTTACTGCCCAAAATGGCAAATTCTAGCAGATTTTCTTAGCCAACTTCAGCTGCTCTTCGACATTTTACCCTTTTTCGGCTTCAGCTGCTGCACGAGGGGAATGAGGAGGGGAGGATTTAGGGACTAGCTGGAAGCTAGTTGAGTTTTTGGTTATTTTCCTCTCTCTCTCTCTCTCTCTCTCTCTGCCTCATTCTTCCTATAGTTGTTGTTTTTGGAATGCATTTTTTTAGCAACTGTCAAGCGACATTTGCATTTCGTATTTCGCGTGACTCGCAGCGAGTTCCGGGCGTGGGCATTGGGCGAATCAGTTGCCACTTGCCACTTCCCACCAGCAGGCGGCACAAAATTAGCCACAACCTCATTAGGAGCAACGCTTCTCTGCTTCTCTCAGTTGGCGCTTATCAACGGGAAACTGTTATTCCGCTGTCGCAGCTGCTATTTGTGTTCTTGCCAAGATATGATTGCCTATGACAAGTTCTGGCCAAAAGCGAACAAGCTGACAGACAGACAGACTGACTGACAGCGAGACAGCCGAGACAGAGAAACGGATGGACTGATGGATGGCTAAATACACTTAGAGAAAAACGACTTTTTCAATCAAGATTTTGCTAATTTTTGTAAGAAAAAAAATATATATAAATTTGTCTTTTCTTGCTTAAATAGACTGATGACGATTGAAAAATATTTTCAATTTCAGTACTTCTAAGGTAGAAAATGTTATTTCTTGTTTTCACTCCAAAAATTTTCAAACATAAAAAAACTATATTTAGTAGCTACTTATTAAACGGCAATTACTTTCTATAAACTTTTAAATAATCTCTTAATTTTTAATTCATTATTATTTTTTAAGCTTTATTTCGTTGGAATATTAAAAATATGAGAATAAACCATTCAGATTTTTATATTTAACAAATTATATTTCTAAAAGTAACTTATTTTAGTAAAGTTTTTTTTAATTAAAGAAGATTGTTGCTGTTAATTCTACATTATAATAATTTTAAGAGTGATTAATAATATATTATAAAATTGGAAAAAAAAACTAATTTTTTAGAGTGTAGATAGACCGTCGCTTGGCGGACTTGGCTCGACTAGTTCAAGGTGTCGCCTCATGTAAATGGCGCAGTCCAACCACTTCCCACCCAGCTCCACAGCTCCCCCCTCCTCCTCTCTCTCTACTCACTACTCTCCACTCTTTCCCCTCCCATCTTCGTACCGCCCCCGTGTCCGTCAGCACGCTTCAATGGCGGTTAGTTGCCGCATGATTGATGCCTGTTTTGCGTGTCGTGAGCTGCTTTCCATGTTGTTTTTTTTTCTTATTCAGTCTTTGTCTCCATCTCCGTCTCCGTTTGCATCGCATGCCGGCGGCATGGCAAGGCCATAGAGCAACAGAAGTACAGTTAGAAGCTTCAGCTCCAGCTTCAGCTCCGGCTCAATCTCGCGTTCTTCAGCTGATGTTCTTGTTGCGACATCTGTCGTCGTCGCCTGATTGTCACTGCTTGAATTCTCCCTGTCTGCTGTCTCCCTGCTCAAATAACTCAACCCCACACAAACTGCAGAAAGAGAGGGAGAGACAAAAAGAGAGGGAGACAGGCATAGGGCTCGTTACGCGCAATAGTTTTATATATTTTCGCTCATTTTCCGCTGAAAAACGCACTTGACTAACATAAATTTTCGCATTGTTTACTTAAGGGGCAAGGACAGCTTTGTGGCAGAGGGGGCAAAGGGGCAAGGGCAAGGGGGCAAAGGGGCAGAAGCTGCTGCATCTGCTGCGCACTTCAATTCGAATCGAAACTGGAAGTGGCTCTTTGTTGTTGTTGTTGTCGTTGCTGTAGCTGTTGCTGCAATTGTTGTTGTTGTTGTCAGTGTCAGTTGTGCGGTTGCCTTGGCGTTGTTTGTTGTTGCATTTACGTTTTTGGTGTCGATTCAATTAGTAAATATAACCAAAAGCAAACAGACAAACAAACCGAGAAGAGCCACAACATACACCCAGCAAATGTTGTTGTTAGCCCAGTAACCAAAGAGTGTAGTGGCTTATGGGCTCCTGGTAATATCTGAATTTCCATGTCAACAACTAGATCTTAGAGACCTTCAGACTTGGAGCAACCAAATTTGCTTATAATACTTCTATGCTGTGCACGCAGATTAAGTTTTATTTAAAACTTGTACACGCCAATAATTTAAATTTTTATTTATTTTAAAAATGTAAAAAAAGATACCTAATATTTAGGAACTGAAATCAAACATGGGTTTTAAAAAGAAAATAATTAGACCAACTATTAAGTGAGTTCTAATTAAGGAAAAATATTTTTTTATACCTTATATATATTTAAAAATAAAAAAATAAAAATTATATTAAATTAACTGAGTTGGAATGAATGAATTAGACTTTATCTATTTTTAAGAGAACGCGTTGCAACGCCAAAGGGATTTAGGATTTGAGCAAGCCAGTTATACCAGTTATAGTCATGCAAAAGTTCTAATATTAAGATGAAGGGAACTCAAAATATAGAAAATTTGGACACTTGTCAAAATATTATTATTTTTGTGGTCACTACACTCATTTTATTATTATTTTCATATGGCAATTGAATTAAAGGGTTGTAGACTGGGCATTTAACAGTCGAGCAGCTCGATCATAGCGTTCTTACTTGTTGTTATTGTTATTGTAGTTGTAGTTGAAGTTGTAGTTGCAGTTGGAGTTGAATATGGAGAAACCTGTAGTCGTACATTGTTGACCATGCTCATGCCTAAATAGCTACAGCTGGCAAGAAGGAGAAGAAGAAGCAGCAGATTGTGAGGGGTGTATAGGCAAAGAGGAAGAGAAAATACATTGCTGATAAATCTTGGGGGCAGCGGCCAACAGTTGGCAACTTTGGCAGAGGCAGCGGCAGAGGCAGAGGTTGCCTGGCCAACAACTGACTTCCTGCTGACCACAGCAATTGCAATAGCCAACAACAAGCTGGCCAAGTGTGTATGCATGTGTGTGTGTGTGTGTCAAGTGTGTGTGCAAATTAAATTGCACGCTAATGAAGTGCGGACCAAGCAAGCAAGCAACAAACCAAGCAACCAAATAGATGCCCAACTGCCAAAAGGCGCCCAGTCGATAAGTCGATATAAGGCTGCACCTACAAAGCAGACGGACTGACAGACAGTCAGACAGTCAAACAGGTAGATAGAGTCCGACCTAAGCTCAAGTAATGGCTTCATTTCTCGACAATCCACAATCGACAATATGACACAAATTGCCAACAAAATTGGACAGTTTCAGCTGCAAGTTGGTCTAAAAGTTTAGGTCACTTTGCGCATGATTCGCTCGAGTCGCCATTAAATGGCAATAAAGACATTTAAAGTGTTAGTTGCTATCACTCTCTGTCCAACGCCAACAACAACAACGTGTGGGAAAGGTTACAATCCAACGAATTCGACTGCGAAAGACCTATTACCTATTTTGTAAGAAAAATGGAAATTAAAATAAAAGTATATAGATTAAAACAAGGGGGCTCCGCCCCCTGCTCGCTTCGCTCGCCTACCCCCGGCTCGCTTCGCTCGCGGTGAGGTGCGGCTACAGTCGAGCACGCTCGACAGTAGGATACCCTGAGCCCATGTACTCTTTTATAAAAGTTGATTGTTGCCCATTTTCAATGGGCTCAGGGTATCAAAAATTACACACGCGAAACTATGAACAACTTTCGGTTTTCTGAAGTCACTGTGCTTATCACTGCAGACTACGTTATTAATGCCTCACTGAACTAATACATCACTCGATTACGATTACGACTTGCGATTTACCAATTTATCAATTTCTAATTAATTTTAAATAAGTTTAATATAATAAACTTTAATATAATAAACTTGTTTAAAATTAATTAGAAATTGATAAATTGTAATCGAAGTCGTAATCTTAATCGCTTGCAATCGATGTAGCGTGTGTCAAGAGTAGCCACAAACTACAACTTTGCTCAGCCTGCAATCTGGCAGCACCCATTTTCCTCTCTCACTCTCTCCCACTTACGCAACAAATTCAAGCCTGTCAAAGGCTGCTGCAGTGCGCGCGAAATTTGAAATAAAAGGCAATGTCTAATTTTATGAGATTCTTAAAGCGGAAAATGCTAAGTTTTTTTTACAACGATAATAAGCAGATACTTATTATATATATGTGTAAGGAATCGAAAATATTAATAATTAAAATTATTATTTTGCAGCTTTCAGTGCTCGGCAAAGATGCAAGAGTAGTGCTGCAAAATGATCGCTATTTCTCTCATGCAATTTCATACATACATAGCTATCAGCTTCTGCTGATTTTGCCATGCAAAAATACATATTTATATATTAACACAATTATATTTTAATCAAATTGTATATTTGTATATACATAAATTATACATTAACATTTTCATTACATGATATCGATAATATTTTTGCTTATCGCTTAATTCTTATTTGGTACCAAAAAAAAATGGGTACTTATTCGTTCTGTCTTTGTGCGCGCCTTGCATACAAACGTGAACATGCTGTCTCGCTCGCACGTTTGATTTGCCATCCAAATGTAATTATTCAACTAAATCTAAATTCGAAATAACTTCTTTATTTATGGGTCAATCGCTTTGAAATTTTCAGGGTCGTTTAATACGCATACTTCTCAACTGATTGTTCAGTTAGGAGTGCTTTGTCAAAAATTGCGCCTGTAAATCGTTTTGTGCAATTTGTGGGCGAAGGGGCGTGGCACCTAAAATTGAAACAAACTTGACCTGCGTATGGTATCCAGGAACCTACATAACAAATTTGAAGTCTCTAGGTCATATAGTACTTGAATTCAAGCCCAAAAGAAAATTGGTACTATTTCTTACTGTGTTTGTGCGCCTTGCATACAAACATGAGCATGCTGTCTCGCTCGCACGTTTGATTTGCCATCCAAATGTAATTATTCAACTAAATCTAAATTCCGAAATAACTTCTTTATTTATGGGTCAATCGCTTTGAAATTTTCAGGGTCGTTTAATACGCATACTTCTCAACTGATTGTTCAGTTAGGAGTGCTATGTCAAAAATTGCGCCTGTAAATCGTTATTTTCAATTTGTGGGCGAAGGGGCGTGGCATCAAAATTGGAAACAAACTTGACCTGCGTATGGTATTCACAAACCTTCATTCCAAATTTGAAGTCTCTAGCACTTACAGTCTCTGAGATCGACGCGTTCAAACAGACGGACAGACAGACGGACAGACGGACAGACAGACGGACAGGGCTAGATCGACTCGGCTGTTGATCCTGATCAAGATTATATATACTTTATGGGGTCTGCCACCCCTCCTTCTGCCTGTTACATACATTCTGCCAAACACATTATACCCTTTTTTGCCCATTTTCAATGGGCTCAGGGTATAAAAAAACTAAATAAAAACTGTCAAATTTTAAATTAGCTTACAGAGCTTGCAATTATTACTTTCCGAATATATATTGTCACTGTATTCTATTTTCCTACACTATGAAAATATCACATTTAAAATCTACACTACTATTTGGATTTGCTACTCGAATTTTAATGTAAATTTTTTAAATAAATATTTTATAGAGTACACCACGCCTTCTTTTTGAAAATACGCACATTTTTCTATTTAAAAACTAAGTAGACCCTTTGCTTTATTTTATGTACAGGGTCTAACAAAGAACAGCAGCGTGAGACGGCAATGCTGTGAACAGTTTTTGACATTTAAACGGGCAAAAGGCGCCGCCTGCATCACACACACCAACATACACACACACACACTCTTACACTACTAAAAAAAAGGCACTCACCTATACACCCACAAGCACACACACGACTTTATAATGTTCAGTTACATGGTTAGATTTTGATTAGAAGGTGAAATAATGATGTTAACCTCTTTAGCTGTTGTTGCTGCGGTTGTTGTTGTTGTGTTTCATAAGCAATGCAGACATGTTATTGTTGTTGTTGTTGCTGCTGTTGTTGCTGTGGGTAAATGGGGCCGGGTTAGAGTTGATTTCAGCACATTGCATTTTAAATATGAACATTTTTGTCAGTGCAAAAAGCCGGAGACAGGCAAAGTACGAAAAGAGGCAAGAACACAGCCCGCAGTTTCACAGCAAAAACAACAACAACAACAACAACATGTTCATGTTGCATGCTGATATTGTCGCCATAGTTTTTTGGACAGCAGCTAAATATTATCAGAGAAAAGAAAGCAAGCGGCTCGAAAGAGAAGAGAAAATAAATTTAAAATAGCAAAAAAAAAGTATCGATAAAATAGTCAGCCATGTTATTTAATTTTCTGCAAACAAATATTGGCAAGTGACTTAAGCAAAATTAGAAAATAAACAAATAATTTTCAAATAAATATAAGTTTACTTCAATTTTGTTTCCCCAAAGTAGTTTACCAAAATCGGAAGAGTTCTAAAAAAATGTCAGCAAGCAAATATAGATATAAAATCAAACTATAAAGAATTAAGTTTTAGGTATCTCAAAATAAACTGCATAGATTTTAAAACATATATTAGATATTCTGATATAACGTATTAAATATGTATGCACATATCATAAATATACAGGCGTGCCACAGAAGACTTTTTGGGAGACTTTTGGTAGTATTATATCGTCATTTACTGCAAAATCGTTCTCCTGTATTGATAAACAATCGATAGTTACCCATCTCTAAGACAGGGCAACAGTTAGCCATGACAATGAAGGAGACTGCAGCAACAATGTGCAAGACAGAAGTGCAAGACAATCAGCGCGTTAGGGCCGCACCACCGAACAACCATTGAACCAGCGAACCACTGAACCACCGCACCATCGAAGCACCGAAGCACCGCTCAGTGGTGCAGATGATTTACTGTCCAGTTTGGTTTGTGCACATAAATTCACCTGCGCTGACAGTCGACGACGTCGTTGTCGTTGTCCTTGTTGTTGTTGTTGCTGTTGTCGTTGTTGTTGTCGTTGTCCAAGAAAGCGAAAGGCAATTGCTGACTTCGATTCCTATTCGAATTGAATTGAATACATTTTGGGTAGTTTGACTCCAGTGGTGCTTCTGAGAAGCGAGAATCGAGAAACGAGAAACGAGAGAATCAAGAACTGGGAAGGAACATATGCAAAGCGAGAGAGAAGACTCCAAGCAAAAGGGGCGTGGCGGGGCGTGGCGGGGCGAGGCGGGGAGTGTGTGATTGACTCATGAAAAGGCGAGCAGAGCAACTGTTGAAGCCAAAATTCGAATCTAATTCTCGTAATTCAAAAGAAATGTGATTAAAATCATGCAGCAGCGACTCACAGTGGAAAAAAATGATAAATTAGTACATTTTAACTAATAATATTAAAAGCAGCAAGGATGACTGTTGACGATTGTCTATTATATAAACCAAAGTATTTTATGCTATTAATTTTTAAAATAATAGAATTTGTTAAAAAATAAATAAATTAATGACAAATTATATTTTAAAAGAACTAACAGATGTTGCAATGTGATATTCTGATTGATTGATTCAATTTAAAATAATATACCACATTCGAAGACTAGAAACTTAGAATTATTATAAGCCAATTTGGCCCTTTGCCCACTGTGCGACTATAGCCTCATGGTTATGCGGCTTATTGGCTGCTGAAAGAGAAGCTGAAGCTTTTGTGATGTCATTATATTGAAGAATGGCAGCCAGATGCAGACATTGACATTGAAAGAGCCCCAAAGTGAAGGCAAAGGCGATGGCAACGAAAGGAACAGCCAAAGGACAGACTGAAAGGCATTGAAGCGCTGTCTCCAGGCCCCGAAAGCTAAAGCCAAAAGTAAAGTAGAGCTAAGGAGCAGTCTTTGCTACCTGTGACTCTCAGTGTGTCTCTGTAAGTCTCTCTGACTGACTGAATGTCCATGTGGGTCGCTGGCTAAACGCATTGCCAAAGCCGCAGCTAATCGCTGCACAAGGCACGTTGAATAAAATGCAAAACGCAGGACAGCACAGACAGAAGGACAGTTGGGGAGAGTGGAAGAGGGGAAGACGGGAAGAAGGGGGGATCAGCATCAGCACAAGAATGGCGGCATTTGCGCTTAAGCCATGGCAATGAATTCATCGTTGACATATCTCGTTAATTTAATTTCTTATCGTAGGGATAGCATCGTCGTCGCTGTTGTCGTCGTCGGAAGCCGCATGGCTGACTGATTTCGGCGGGGACTCGACTCGATTGGACTTCAACCTGAAGGGGTGGAGGACTGAAGGGGAAGAAACCGCAGTCTCTGGTATGCAAACTAGCAGCAAGGATGCGCCGCTCTCTTGACTTGAATCTGTTCTGTTCTGTTCTTTCAGTTCTTTTCTTTTCTGTTGTGCTGTGTTGTGTACAATGAACAACAACAGCAGCGACAACGAGACCCAACAAGGGACAACCACATACACGTAGTGTTGACAGATTTTCAAGGGCTAAAATAGCCAAGTTGAACAAACAAAGTAGCTAGAAATGGATATAATATAAATTTATTTCAAACCAGTTAAATAAATATAGTTTTTTAATATTTTCATATTCAGTTTATCAGGTGTTTTCTTCAATTGTCTACAGATTTTGCTGACAGACAACCGAACAAAGTTTTTCAGGTTCTTCACTTTTCGGACATACTTTCGAAGTCTCAAGAATTTACATGTATATTATTTAATATAAAAAAATAAATTAATTTAAAATGTTAGCTTCTTATTTAATTTTTTTATGGAGTTGATATAATTAAATTTAAATGTTTTATTTTAATATTAAATACTATAAATAATTTTAAAATATTTAAATACCACAGTAATTATTTTCTGCTAAATATTTTTGACAGTGTAATATTGTTTTTTTTTTTTAAGTAATTGAAAGCTATCTGGTTATCTGAGAAATAATTAAATAATAGAAAATTTTTTTATCTATTGCCATTTCAAAAATGCTTAGTCCAGCTATAAAGTAGCTAAAATGGCAACACTGCAAAGACTGTCTAGTTGGTCTACCCTTCTCCTTTCGCCCCTTTCCCAGTTTCTCTTTTTAGCTGCCTCTTTTGCTACTATAAATTTTTGTCAACGATTTGTACGCATTGTCTTCTCGTTTCTGCTGCTGCTGCTTCTTCTGCCTTTGCTCCATCCTCTTTAAATGCTTCTTCTTCTGCTTCTTGTTGGATACCCACATAGCATTGGCAGATTTTTAGCATAACATTTGATTATCATTGTCAATTGTGTGTATTTATGTGGATCGTCGGTTGCCTTTGTGCTCATCTGCATCTCCATCTTCATCTCTTTACCGCTGCCTCTCTTCCTCTTTCCAACATTGGCATTCCCATTGCTCGTTCTCAGGCGCATTCAAGGACCTGGCTGACACTTTGGCAGCACAAATGATTTAGCGTAGCTGTCAATCAATTTGGCCAAGCATCAGCCGAGATTCCAGCGATAAGCACTTGTATCAAGTTTGTTGCCTAAGTCTTTTGTTTGATGCAGCCATTTTTTTAGTTTTATTATCTAAAGTTGAAAAAATACAATTAATGCACATTCAAAAACTTAACAAAAATACTAGAAATACCTGAAAATGGGTTTTAGTATTTTAGGTATTTTGCATTCAATTTTATGTACATTCAAATTGAAGTTAAAAAATTATAGTTAATAATCGATTCATAATTTATTTTAATATTGATGACAGTTAAGTGTAAAAATTCATTTCTATTCTACATATACAAATGTTATCCTATTTTGAGCATACTCTATTCAGATTATTTTTGCTTGATTTGATGTTTAAACTCAACAGTCTGCAATTTGCAATGTCTGCTCTTCATTGTTATTTGCTTATGACAGCAAACTTGCTAAAACAAAATTCAGACGCTTTCCCCAATTAGCGATAACACATCTAGAATGGCAAACCTCCCTTCCCATTTCCCCTCTCACACCACTTGTGGCTGTGGAAGGTAGCGCACATTAAGCAACATTCGCGCAAATTAACGCAAAATGTTTATCACACAGGGAGGAAGTTCCACTCTACCCCTGTTCCCCCATTCCCCTGTCCACCCTGCAATACTCGAACCGCTGGCTAACGAAGTGCGCGTACTTTGCAGTGGGTTACACCCCACGCGAGCCACTTCCGCCCCCGCCAAACGATCGAGTCGCCAAGTCTGCAAGTCGCCTGCCAATATCGCTGATGCAAGCGTTTTTCTTGATGGTTTTACGCACCACTCACACACACACACACACACACATACACACGCATACACAGAAAGAGAGCTCTGCACCACCAGCAGCAGCACCACTTCTACCAGCCAACTGGTGTTGAAAGCAATTTCAAAAATGATGAGTATGATCGAAAAGTTCTGTCCGCTTGTCTTCTACTTCGACTTTAGCTTCAAATTCGACTTGTTGCATCGCACAGTGGGTTAAAGGGCTAGATTTGCTCGAATAATTGAATATCTTCTGTTTAATACTATGTTTATTATGTTAATAAAAAAAATGTTTTGGAGGTAGTTTTTTTTAATATGACAAATAAATTTTTTTTTAAATAATTGTTCGAAAAATTTTGAAATAAAAGAACAAAAGAAACAAAACTTAAAAACCAATTTATCTAAATAATTTTATCTAATTTATGTAAAAGTATATAAAAGTGCAGTTCTCTTTTTCTTAGTGTGAATTTTACAAAAATGTGTAGTTCCGCCCGCTGAAATTTCACTTGCTTTAAAAAGCTCAAAGTTGAAAAAAATCGACATTAAAATTAAACCAAACTTATCCAAAAACTGCTTAAAGTAATACAAATTCTCATATTTTTTTTTATTATTAAAAATAGTTAAGTTCGATAAAAATTATTTTCTTATTTCTTACTTGGTCTTAGAACAACAAAAAAGAATATTAAAATTAGAAATAAAATAAGAAACATTAAAAACTATATATTTTTTGCAAGAGAATTGTTGTAAATGTTGTTGTTTGTCAAAACATTTTCTTGACATGAATATTTGAATTAATAAAAGTTAATAAAAGTATTACCACTCTTGCCACTGTGCAGTTACGGCTGCTGTTGGCTTTTCGATTTGTTTTGCCGCGCCCTCCCCACCCCTTCAATGTTGCCACTGCCCCACTTTGTGTGCAACGTGCGCGCATAAATATTTGCGGCAAAGACCCTTCCCGACATTGTCTGTCTCCCTCGAGTCGATTGCGACTCCGACTCCAACTCTCCACCTGGCCTTTTCGAGAAGCCAATAAGCAGTTTTGCTTTATCGCTTATTAAAAATCATTTCGCTCTTCGTATTTCAGTTTCAGCTACATCAGCATCAGCAGCAGCTGCTGCTCCCTTTGCTCCCTTCCATCCTCTTCCTCTTCCTTTGCTTTGCCTTTTCCATTTCTTATTCCGTTGCCCTCGTCTCTTTGTTATTAACTTTAGCTCACATGTCGATCACTGTTGATGATTTTGTTCAATTTTAGCGCACATGAGAGCGCCGTCTGCTCTTGGTACGTCTCCATCTTGCAGCTCCATCATTATTTGTTGCATGCCTCATGCCGCACCCGCTGCACAACGGCTTCCTACATTCCAAGCCACAACATGCGTGTGTGTGTGTGTCATGTGTGTGTGTGTGTGTGTGTGTATTGGTGTTGTGATTGCTATCGTTGCCTCAGCAGAAATATTTATTCAGCCCCCAAAAAATGTAATGTTATTTTGCTGCCGTTGCCGTTGCCATTGTTGTTGTTGCTGTTGCTGTTGTTGTGGCTGCTGTTGTTGTTGTTGCCGTCGCTTTGAGTGCCCATCAATGTTGATGACGCTGCTGATGATGACGTGACGTTGTCAGTGGTGCCCGAGTGGTCCAACATGTCCAAGACAGTTGAGTTGTCCTCGCTTTCATTCAACAATCTCATCTCAACTTCACTTTGGCCATTTTCTGCAGACTCTTACATTTGTTGCTTATGCGTCCGTTGTGGCAAATTATGGCAAATACACACCTTACCTTCGCTTACCTTGCACTGCCAATCTCCATCTCTCCTCCCTCAGTGTTGGCCACAGACAATGGAGACACTATTCCACACTAGGGATGGGTATCGATATATGGCACATAATATGGGACTTTCTTGAAAAATATATTGATTCCGCTTGTTGCAAATAAGGTTTAAAATATTAAATATTTTAATGAATTAATTAATACTAAAATTGGTTTAGTTTCTGCAGAAATTTAGAGAATTTATTTGCTCCCTTGCCATTATTCGTATTTATGTTGCCTAATTCTTTGAAAACCTTTTTGAAAAATACATTAAAATAACATTAAAAATGTCAAAAAAGTCTCAACTATTTGATTAAACTTAAAAAACCCACAGAACTCCAAAAAACAAAAGATTTGCTGGAGCCAAATTAAAATATGTGATTGAATCAATTATTTTCATCATGGTTCAAGAAAAACTGATATTTCCGTACTTCAGACACCGCATTGATCCTGGAATACCCAATTTAAGAATATTTAATGTATAAAATAAGTAAATTATTTATTTATTTTTATATTTTTAAATAAAACTGACTAGTAGCGATATATTTATTACGATATAATATTCCGTATGATATTTTTTCCGATGTCAAAACCCATTTTTATCGAATCCCATCCCCATTCCTATCCCAAACTCAGTCTCAGAGTCAAAAGCAGAGTGCAAGTTCAAGAACCGAGACAGGCTTCAAAGTCAAAGTCGGAACAGCTTTTAATACAAACTTTTCGTTTCGTTTTCGTTCAGTTTCGTTTCGGTTCGTTTCGTTTCGTTTTTCTTTCGCATTTTTATCGATTTTATTTCTTATTGTTTTGCCATCCCCACCTCCTTCGCCATCTCCATGCCATGATGATTACAAGATCCATTATCTGGCTTCAATAAACTTCGGCGTCTCTTCGGTTGCTGTTATTATTTTTTAATGTAGTTTTTAAGTACCATCAAACACTTGAGACTATGAGACCGAGAACACTGCAGCACAGGGCACAATAACTATCGATCGATATCCATTAACAGACCGAAGACGACTCTTTGCCCCTCCTCCATGTGTTGCAAGCTGCAAGTTGCAACTGTTATCTACGAGTTGCTCAGTTGAGATCATCAGCAATTACCAAAGCACTTGATTCATACTACACGCATTATCAGGGCTACATTTTGGAGGCGTTGGCCGCTGCTTATCCACCATGTTGGGAATTTCAATTTCCCAAGCGCATTTATCTGTCCAGCCTCATCTAGGCATAGGACACTCTCTCAGCTGCAAGTTTGAGTTGCACCTGTGCAACACTTTCATCAACAGTTTATTGCTGGCATCGCAAATAAGAGTTATGAGTTTAAAATAATCAAACCTGAAAAAAATTAATCTAGATGAATGGCAAAGTTACCAGACATGAAATTTTTGAGTGAGTTATCCTGGAAAAAAAAAACAACAGTAGCCATAAAATCGGAGCCGAAGATTTAATATCCTTACAGAGCTACATATAGTATACATAAAATATAGATATAGATAAATTTTTAAAATTATAATCGCTATTTTCCCTGATTCATTGTCTTTTTTTTACGGACTTGAAGTCTCCATTCCTGCCCTGATCCCTTGGCGAGGATTGGGGATTGCGGCTATTACACGGCTCCTGGCCATCAATTGCAAGTACAGCAATTTAGCCAGAGGTGGCCACATCCACATGCCACATGCTTTGTGCGAGTTGCAAGTTGCAGGTTGCAAGTTGCGATGCATTCTGGCCATTTGTTGCCATCATTACCACATAACTCTGGTTTATCGCTCGCTGAGAGAGTGAGCGATGATGTGGCTCTCTCGCTCTCTCTCTCTCTCTCTCTCCCTGTCTCTCTCTCTCGCTCTTTGACGGGATTGCCTCAGTGACGCACCACCGCTCAATCCTCAATCCACATTCCACACACTCTTCCTTTATTCCTTTCCCTCTGGCTGATCCCTGTTAACATTTTCCTAGCACTCTTCAGTTGTGCCCAATGTGCAATTTTCGTTGTTCAACTTATTGCTTTAATAGCAGGCTATAGCCTGATCTCTCCCCTCTCCACGTCTCTTCACTCTCCTCTCTCTTCTTTGGCTAAGCTAATAACTAGCAATCTGCGCCCTTTTCTCAATCTCATTGCACATTTCGAACTCAAGTTGGAGTTGTAGCTCGAGTTGATGCTCAACTTAAAGATCAAGTTCTTTCTTTTATCCTTATTAGACCCTGCACTGTAAAAGCATTAAGGGTCTATAAAGAAGGCGTATGATACCATAAAATATAAATATATATGCTTGATCAGCTTTAGCAACGGAATTTATATAGCCATTGGGCCGTATATTTGAAAAATGGTAGCGAAATATTCTTAAAAATAAACAGTACATCTACAAAATTCTAAAAATAATTAATATATTACGACCACATACTCTTGTAATAATTTTTTTTGTTAATTTTATTTTGTCGCTGTCTTAATTTGTATTTTTTTTAAATAACATATTTATATAGATCTTTTCATTCGCAAATGAGTACAGGGTCTCTTAATATTAAGATTCCTCGACAGTTGCGTTTCTCACTAGTTTATTCTCATGCTTATTGCGTTTGTTGTTGTGGTTCAGTTCTTACTCATTCTATTCTATCGATCTTGCGTGAATATTCTCCACTTTTTCTTCCCTTTTCTGACTGTTTTTACGCTTGGAGTGAACTGCTCCAAAAGACGGCGAACCATCTGGCCTTTTGATTTTAATTATATATTGTGACCAGTTCAGTTCGCTCTCCACTCGGTCTTCGTTTAGTTCTCTCGGACTCTGTTGCTGTTGTTGTTGTACCTGTGGCAAGAAAAACTAAGATTATTTAGCTTATATCGCTGTGGGCGTGTCACTAAATAAATTACTTTTCTGTATATATATATAAATATATATACAAGCGAGTCGCTCTGTCGCTCTGTCTGTCAGTATGTCTGTCTGACAGTCTGTGTGTGTGTGTATGTGTGTGTGTTGTACATATGAGTTACCGAAGTACGCTGAACAGAGTTTCCCACACGTGCATTTGACTCGGAAAATTGTTTGCTGAACGCCCTTTCCTGTGACTGCAACTGCAACTGTTGCTGCTGTTGCTGTTGTTGCTGTTGCCGTTGCACTGTTGCAATTGCAACTGTTGCTGCTGTCGCTTGTGGGCTGATGTTGTTGCTGGCAAACGTTGCTCGTAATTAGCATAAATCACTTCAAAAAAGGCTTCCTTTTTGGCTTGACCAAATTTGTTTTATAGTCTTTGTGGCTCTCTTTTGGCATTTTGGCATCGCTGACTGGCAGTCGCCCCCGCCCACGCCCTCGCCCCCTTCTCCAACAGCCATCAAGCACCAAAACAACAAAAACAACAACAACAACAACGAGTAAACACGACATCGACAAAGTCACGCATCGCTGACCAAAATTGGCACAAACTGCACTCGGAGATTGGCGACTTTTCGTTTGTTTTTGGGCCTCTTAAGCAATAAATACCATTTGCATTGCCTGCCCCCAACAACAACAACAACAACAACAACAACCTCGACAACAACTGCAACAACTGGCAAATAGAAAGTCGATTATTGTACATTAAAACTTAATTGAAAGTTAAGCAACATTTTGTGTTCCCAGCTTCAAATCTCGCTACCCTTTCTCTCTCTCTCTCTTCCCCTTTCTTCTTCTTCTTCTCATGCGTATATTTCAAGCTCGAATTCCACATTGGACTTATGAGCAATTTCAAACAGAACCCTTTATGATTATCATTTTTAAATTATATAGTACAACATAAAATAACAATTATTTGTTGATTTTTTACAAAAACTTAAAATTAAACTTATTTTTTTTATGTAGATGAAAAAGTAGCATACAATAAATAATTTGTTATATTTATTTAAAATCATATTATATAAAAGCTTGTTTTAAATATTTAAATAAAAGTCTAAAGTACAAATTTAATAAATAGCCGTAAATACCCCATAGATATATATTTAGTAGCTTTTGTATTATTGAAATTTTATTTATTTTTTATATTTCTTACTATAAATTTTTATTGCCATAAATTTAAATTTTATAATACAAATTAAAAATTTTAAGCATCAAATTTATGTTTAAGATATACCCATAAATCCAAATATTGTTTATCACGCTTGAATTTTTTAAGCTCGCAAGTTTTATGTGCAATCTATAGTATTTTTGTAGCACAAATTCCGCAATTCATTTATGAGCTATTCTAAAAATCAATTAATGTCCATCAGCAGTCGATCCCTGGACTGTCAACTTTGCTTAACACTTGCTCCCATCCAAATCCCAAACTCTTTCTTTCTCTCTCTCTCTCTCTCTGTGTGAGACTTTAATCATTCAAGTTGATGTGACTGCAGCTATAACTCAATAACTGTTTTCTGTGACAAAAATCGTGGTGAGGTTGGGGGGGGGATGAGGATGCCGTGGCCACCAGTGAACAGCGCCAATATTTTGCGGCCAATTGCAAACTGTCAAAAACTATTTGGCTGCATCTTCATAACTCGGCCAACGGCTTTAGTCGAGCGTTGATCGAGACTGGTTCAACCGGACAGCCGCCAGTCGACAGCCGAGAGTTGAGAGTCGAGAGTCAACTTGTTGGCCATTCCATTAGGCCACCGCGTCGATGGCCCACTTGCCCCAGTTGTTGGCTCGGCTTAGCTTAACTCAGCTGCAGTCTATTGGCTTTTTGGCCTAAGCTATGCGCATTTTTGCATTGCATTTGCTCGGCTTTTTGTGTGTGCGCTTCCATCTCTCTGTCTTCCTCACAGCGCACAGTGGTCCCTCTGATTTTAATTCTAAATACTAGTAATTTTTTTTTCCATATATTTTATAAATATTTATATTGTTCATTTCAAAGATAAATGAAAGCAGAAATTATTATTTTGATCTATTAAGCTTTTATCAATTTAAAATTTTTTTTAATATATTTAAAAATAAAAGTTAATTTAATATTTTATAGATCCAGCTATCGATTTATCAAAATAAAGGCTTAATTTGATTAAATGACCCACTGTGCAGCGAGGAGTCTAATTGAAAAAATGGTTTATTAAAATGGCATGCGATAAAAGTAGAGGGAATGAGAAGAGATATAAACGCATTATATTTCCGTCATTAGACGCAACGAGTTTGGGTTATTGCATAAGTAGTTATATATAAGAAAATTTATATTTAGTGGCAGCTTTGGCTAATGGTCAATTGCGAGTGAGTTCGTTGCCTAAGTCTTTTGTTTTAGTTCCCATAATTTGCAAAACGTGGCGAGGCAACATCGCTTGCCCCCATGCGGCATACAAGTATAAACTCTACAATCATCTACCTTCCCACTACCGAACTAACAACAACAACAACCAGAACAACAACAACTACGAATATAAAGCGCGTCCCAATTAAAAGTCGCGCTTTTTGTGTTTTTGCAATTGTTGTTTGTCGCTTGTTGTTGTCGCTTGTTGTTGTCGGTAGTTGGTTGTTGTTTATTGGTGCTGGTCATAAATCGCGTCTTCTTATCATTTTCATAAACAAGTCACAATAAAAACGACGAACGAGGCGGCTGCTTATGCAATTCTGAGTGTCAGACTTGGCCCAGACTTGGTCTTAGCCATTGCTCCGATCCGATCCACACCGATCCGTTCCAGCAATATGACTACAAGGCAGTCAGGCAGTCGGACAGACGGACAGACAGACAGACAGACAGACAGTCAGGCAGACAGTCAGCAATATGCACCACCATTTGCCATAGTAATGACAGGTGTTTGTAACTCGTTTGTAACAAGCGTTCAGTTATGGAAGCTAACGGAAGGCACCGAAAAAATATGGAACCTATACACAGGGAGAAAAAATTAATACTAAAATTGTAATTGACTGACCTGAAATCAAACATTAAAAATCAAATATTAGTTTCTTAAAAACGCAAAAACGAATAAATAACTTTTAACAAACAGACAATTTATGGAAAAACTCTTATTCCGTTTGTATTGAAATAATAAAACAATGAAAAATAAAATTCGTTACTCCTAAACATTTAAATAAAAATTATGTATAAGAATTAAAAATAATTTATTGTATAAGAATTATATAATGAAAATTTTTAGTAAAAAATAAAAGTACAAATCTGTAGACTCAAGTGCGATATTCTTCACATTTTCGCACTGTGTAAAAATACCAATAGAGGGACGAGAAACGGAGACAATCGGTGGCAATCGGTGACTGCGTCTAGAGCTGATGGTGATGGTGGTGGTGCTGGTGGTGGCGGTACTCCTGCTGGCAGGGGGTCGCCAACGCAGAGAGACCCCAACAGATATTTGCATTAATATAAAGCCCCAACCAATTTATGCCTGCCAGCAGCAGCTGCAGCAGCCCAACAAAAATATATTATTTGAAAAAAAAATAAGAAGCAAAGTGCCAGACATACAAACACACACACACAGATAGACTGAGAAGCAATTTGAGCCACAAATTGCCAACAATCAAAAACTCGCCGCAATATGACGATTGTAACATAAGCTATGACGAGGTCCAGTGAAAGTGATATTCCATCTTCCAAGTTCAATCTTTCAGCTGTGGTTGGGTGGTGCTGTCTGTCTGCTTTGTGATCTTACATTTTCATTAACGTTGCCATTTGTTTCTGTGGTCGCCATCAATGTTGCCAATTTATCTGGACATTGCTAGGAGAATTAAAAAAAAAAATACCATTTTAATAAATGATATGACCACTAAACTGAAGTAAAAAAAATTCTTTGTAGAACATCTATTATAGTAAAAAAGCAAAAAATATTTTAGCTGGAACATAATATTGGAAAACTTGAATAAAATATAGGTTATAAAAAAAAAAAATAGCTAAATATAAAACAAAATATTGAGCAGATAATATTATGTGTCAAACAAAGTTCGTGTTGTCAATAAATAAATTCGTTAAATGCTTTCATATATATAACAATAAATAATAATAATGTATGGTTTTAGAATTCAAAAATGTTGACATAAATATTTTTTGTATTTTATTTACTAAAATAAGTAATAAAAATTGAAGATGATCAATAGAGAAAAGCTACAAAGCTTTCATCAGCTGTATACAATTTAAATTTTTCTTCCCTTGAAATTCTGGCAACACTGGTCGCCACAAGGAAGCTGAGTAACCGCCTCTGACTCTGACTTTGATTAGGTTTCAAGCTGGACCTGCGATTGTGGTTTTCCAGTCGTCAGTTGATTCTTCTGGCCAGACAATAAAAATTGATATTTGCGGTTTTTTGTGCGGTTTACAAAGCAACCATTGGAATGTCCAAGATGGCCAAGACAGTCTACAATATTATGGTAACTGAGAGAGAGCATTGAGCTCTCGAATCGAGCTGATCTGTCAAACAGATTGTTGGACATTTGTCATTGTTAGCGCGTAATTAACACACGCCCAATTGAATGTCCACCGCCCACAGTGCCATTTAGATAAATCACACCACCATCAACTCTGAGAGAGGAGTGGTAAGGGTAGAAGGAAGAAAGAGAGGTACGTCTATGTGGCAACTTAATTGCAGAGTTTGCATAATGCTTTTAAAAAGTGAAAAAGTGCGCTTTGCATTTCGCATGGCTAATGGTAAAAATATTTCAAGCAAACATTGAAAAACACTTGCGGCTAAAAAATACTGCAGCACCACACAACCACTGTGAGAGTGGATATTCAATTTGCCAGCGAGGCACACTCATAATTAATTTTGGCTACAAAGTCTATCGCTTGCTCTGCTTGCAAACCACTCAAACACCACTTCCCTCTCCCACACCCCTTTCCTGTTCCACTCCTCAGCTGACGGTGGTTCAGCTGGCGACCCACCTGCCGCAGTCAGGCTAAAAACCCAACAAAAATCAACAAAATCGATATTTAAAATCGCATAAATCGTTTGGCGCGCATGCGCAGCATTTGCACCGATTGCGATCCATACGCTGTGGGTCGCAGCACCACTTGCGTTCCACAGTCAGTCCACAAAAATAACAACAACAAAAATATGCTACATTGCGACAACTTTGTCTGTTTTGCCTGCGAACCACTTTGTGGTTTGATTTATGCGATTGTTGGCCTCACTTTGTAGCCCCCAGGGGTGGGATGGTGCAAAGAGGGGTAGGGGAAGGGGTTGGAGCGGGTAGTGGAGGGGCGTGTGGGTGCGTCGCCTGTAACAGGAATTGCTTTAAATTACGCAAATTCAAAAAATAAATTCATTGCAGAAAACAACACAGAAATTTGCGGTGGCAAAACTTGAACTTTTGATTAACTTATGGTTCGACTGCCTGGTACCGTTAGATACCGTTAGACTCTGCCCCAGCACTTGCCACAAGCTGCACTTTATGTGTCGCTTAGACACATTTATCAACTAGCAAAAGGCACAGGCGAATGAAACTGAAACCAAGTCCAATTCCAATTCCAACTCCGACTCAACTAAAATCGAAAGTGACCAAAAGCTGCGTCTGTGAATTCAAATGTTGCCACATAATGTTGCCTAATTTATGAGTGCGTCCAAAGCCAAGTGCAACAAAATTTAGACATTATTTTTATGTTTTCTAAATTTCTCTCTTTAAATTTATTAATAAGACTGCAAACCTCAAATTTATTTGACAATAGTTTTTCTTTTTTCCTTGACTTAAAAATAATATGTTAGAAGATAATTTTTAAAATAATGTTTTTAACGAGTTTATTTTTTTCTGTTTAATTTATGAGTGCGTCGAAAGCAACAATATTTGACTAATTTTATTTATGCTTTTTCAATTTTGCTTATAGTTATTTTTTTTTAATAGTTAGACTGCATGCCTTCAAAAATTTTGTCATTTGTTTTGCTTGTTTGCTTAATTTTTTATCCTATAAATTTATTTTATTTATTGATTTGGGGCTCAAATATTTTTTTTTTGGCAATTTCTTGTTGGATTTTCTATTTTATGAATGCTTGCATCCAATTTCCGGAAGCGATTTTAGTTTTTCGGTTTTGATTTGCAGTCATTCAATTCTGCGCAAATATTTACACAACTTCAATAAATTTATGCGCTCTTCTTCACATTTTCAATTTGCAATTCCTTAGCTCGAGCTGCGATTGAAAATGCGAATGCGAATTCGAATGGGAATGGATATTGGCATTGGGAGTTGTAGTGCCAGTTTCTGCTCGCTGAATTTATGCAAAAATCCAAATACAAAAAGTCTGACTGTGATTGTTATTGGCCTAGAGAACGATCAGAGCCAGATCGGTGATCAGTGATCAGTGATCAGTGCGATTGAACATGGAGACTCGTGGGCGGACGAAATTGAATGCGTGGTAGAAGTTCTTCTATTCCTGTTCCCAATGCCGAACTGAGTTGAGGAAGGGCTGCTGTGATTTTTATCGCTTGGCTTTTAAGCTAAAGGCCTGGCTAGCAGTCGACTCGACGATGCTGGTCTTCATCTGCCTAACTGGGCCAGCTGGCGGCTCCTTGTGTGGCCCACTTGCTCCACTTTAAGCCGCCAGATGGAGCCAGCGCTTGAGTTGAGTTGAATTGAAGTTGCAGATGGAGACGCAACTGCAACTGTAACTGCAACTGCTGTTATGGTCATCACAGACAACGATTGGCAAGTGCAACCACATTTGTGGCAACATCAGCTACAGCTACAACAGCAACAGCAACAACAGCAACAACAACAGCAGTGGACAATTTCCTTGTTTTTCTCCCAGTTTGGTGCGACTTTGGTGATTGTAGAAAACGGCGAAAGTCAAATGGACAACAACACCAACCACAGCAACGCTGGCCATTAAAAATACTTTATTAAAACCCAACAGGAAAATTGTACAACACACTTTTCATTGCTGTTGTTGTTGATTTTGTTGCTATTGCTGTGTGTAAGAGATGTACGAAAACTTCAGCAATTGTTGCCAGTCGTATTTCAGTTTCCCAGACCTGCTGACTCTGTTTGTTGCGTTTATGTTGTAGTTGTTGCTGTTGGCACAATCGATAAGCCTGCGCAACTCATAACACATTTGTTGTTGTTCGCTTTATTTTTAGACCCTGCATCGAAAAAAGTTGCCTGTTATTTTTGTCAAAAACAAAAAGTGCGGAACAGGATAGAAAAAAATAAACACCGAAAATATGCAACAGGAAAACTAAAATCATTTGTTAATTCATCCGAAAAATGATTTATGAAACGATTTAAATTAAAATTTCATTTTAAACAAATAGTGTCACTTATTACTTTTAAATCCAAAATGAACAAAAACAATTACTTGCTATATTTGCCATCAACTAAATAAATGAAAATATTTAAAAATATAAGTACATATAAGTTAGATTAAATGTTAAATTTCAAACAGTGGGGAAAAAATCAAATTTTTGAAAAATTTTTTATATATTTTAGTTCAAATAAGATATACATAGCGAAAAACGAACTTTTATTTAAAACAGAAAAATTTGAAATTTAAATAATAATATTATGTTATTTCAATTTTAATAATTATTTCACAATTGTGTTCGGATCAAATCAAGTTATTAAAATAAATGAAATGTTGCTATTTGAATTTACATTTATGTTTAAGAATTGAAAACCCATTTTTATTAACAAAATTAAAATACAAATTAGTAAAGTAATAGAAAAAGATAAATAAATATAAGATGTTTTAGTATTTGACATTTATTAGCTTAGTTAATTTTTGTATGCATTTTGAAAATCTTCAAAATAAGTACAGGGTCACTCACAGTTGTGTTTGCTCGAGTGGAGTATTTCTTGCTAGTTTTTGTTTTGGGACGGAAGCAAATTGGGACGTGACAAAGGCGGCAACTTGATTCAGTTTGAAGCATGACGACGATGTTGGGGATGATGATGAGATGATGAGATGGATGCTGTTATTTCTCACGAGACTTTAATTGATGTAGTCGTTGTTTGATTAATTGCTGATCCAGTTATGCAACAAAGCAAGTCTTAAGACTGCTCCTCCACTTCTCGACTCCTCCCTTGATTGAGGCTTAAAGATGCCCCAGGCTAAAGTCTGCCTGCCAGACGACACTTCTGCCGTCTCCTTTTACCCCTTCTTCCCTCACCTTATCTTAAGTTGGCCAGTTTCCGTTTGTGCACCCGCATGTGGCAAGCAGCATGCAGCATGCAGCATGCAGCATGACGCGTCTGTTGCTGATTTGCCCATGACCACGTCACTTCCTGTGGCTCTTGATTTCATTCAGCAATTGCAGCAGGCGTAGGACGAGTTGTTAGCCAGGTTGATGACGTTAACAGAAAGAGAGAGAGAGAGAGAGAGAGAGGAAGGTGGGGAGAATACTCTGTTTGAGGCAGGCTGTGAAGCATGCATCCAGCTCTTAATTAGCGGCTGCTGCAAGAGAAACCGTCACTTAATGAGCAATGGCTGCCCAATTGATAAGCTAAGAAGTTCATGAACTTTGTCACAGACACCTTGAATTCCTATTGGCCAACTCGATTAACTTGGCCAACTCCAAACACCAACGCCAACTGCGACGCACATTTCTAAGCGACAACGTGAGGACGTGAACATTCCAAGCAGGAGACAAGGCAAACTAGTGACTAAAGCGGCTACAGTCGAGTGTGCCCGACTGCGATGCACCCTTTACTTTACTAATTCTACTATAAATAAAGCTTTACATACTATACGAGTGTAACATATAGTATGATTATATATAATAATCTAACCTGCAGTTTTGGAATGTGATATTCTGAAAGCAGAGCACATTTTCATATACAAATTTTATCAAAAGAAATTTCTTACATAAAAAATAATAAAAAATATGGTTTATAGCTTAATCATTGTTGTTTTTTATTTTAATGTTTTATTTTATTTTGCAGAGAATAGGCTTTTAAGTTTCAGATATGAATTTCGAAAATTATTTTTAAAAATATCTTCTTTTTTTAACTTAAGAGAAACATTTTTTTCCCGCTTAAAAATAAGTCTTGTAATTCGATATTTTGTTCGAAAATATTTTAGCCAGGGCTTCTTCTTTTCTTTTTAAGACATACTTAATAGACCCTTTTTAAATTGAAAGTACTGGGTCAGAAAACGCTCACGAGTTTATGCAACGATCCATCATCTAAGTAAACTCTTTTTTTTTTGGGTGGTGAGTGGCGTGAGGAGTGAGGGGTAAGGAGGAGAGAGGTGGACGGCGGGTGGCAGCTGCAACTGCAACTGCAACAAAACAGCAAAAAGGCATTTTTTGCAATGCGCAAACACAAGAAACGCATTCGCATTCGCAGTGTTTGTAACAGTGTTGTTGTTGTTGGTGGTGGTTGTTGTTGTTTGTTTGTTGTGTGTTGACTGAGCTTTTGCATAGTTGGTCTATGGTTTGACTTGTGGCTCGCATCGCATGTTTTTGGCCATTTGTTGATGTTGCTGTTGCAGAGTCCAAGTCGAAGTTGAAGTCAGAGTCAGAGTCAAGTCCAGCTCCGAGCTGGCGGCCAAATGCAAATCTGTTGCCTCTCTACTTGCACCACCACCTTGCCGCACGCATGTATTGGAATTTTGATTTATCAATAGATGCAAGTGGGCGCCCAATGAGTCCGAATCCAAATCCGAATCCGAATCCCAGTTGGCAAGTTTTCGACTATTGGCGAAAGCAAAAGTCTCTTGACTTGAGCGAAAGGCGATTTGTTGATGCCTCAAATGGTTGAAACGCGGCCGTGGCAACGACAGCTGCACACAGCTGCCCGTCTCTGAATAACACTAAAAGTGCCTCCCTCTCGTACTCCCCCCATACTCCTCCACGCTGCACAGTGGGAACAAGGCTAGATTAGCTTTATATAAAAATACATTATGTAAAAATATTACTTTAATTCGATAGCATTTTTTACGATTAATCGAGCTAATAAAATCGATTTTTTTAAACATTGACAGCTCCACTCTCAGCATTAAAATTGAAACTTTCAATTTTTTTTTAATAACTGCCCATTTTTTCCATTCTTTTCTCTGCACTTAATTTCAAAAACTTCAAGCCTTCATAACTTTGTCAAAACAAACCCAATTTCCATGCGAAATGTCAAGTTTTTCATTGTTCATTCTATTTTCCATTGATGTCTTTTTTACCATAATTTCCTTACTAAACAAAATAAAATTTGGGAAGCTTTAATTTTTGTAGATTTATTTATTTCTATTTTAAAATTTAACGCAAAATTACATTAAAAAAAATCACACTCTTTGGAATAAACATTTAAACTTAAAAATTCATTGAAACGCCATATTTAACTTTCCAATATTAAATTAAAAATAAACAAATCTGGACACTTTTTTCCCCACTGTATGCCGAGAGCTAACTGCCTGCTCATTTGACTTCTTCTGGCGGGCGAGCAAACATAAATCAAATGAAGGAAAATGTACAAGATAAATTTTTAAGCACACTTATTTAACACCTAACAACCTTGTTAGATGCATTTTGATGATGCAACCAGTCGCCTTCTCCGTCTCCGTCTCAGTCTCAGTCTCAGTCTCGATCCCAGGCCAAGTGGCTCTGCAGCTGGAGACGCACCTGAAACCACAGCCAGCGACAAGGTGGAGCACACAGAGCAAACTCAGTCTCAGTCTCCGTCCCAGAGTTAAACTCAGGCTGAGACTGAGACTCAGTCTCAGACACGGACACGTCGCATCGTCGCAGTTGTGGCTCAGAAATCTATACCGGAAAATTAAAAAATTGTTAATAACACGACAAGCTGCGTGGCAATTTGATGGTGGTGCGGTGGTGCAGCGGTGCAATAACTGTTAGAATTGCTTTTCGGTGTAGGACTATTTTTTTTTTTTTTTTTTTGCAAAGCGACAACAACAAGAACAACGTGTGGTAAATGTGAATGTGGATGTGGTTCAACTTTAAATTGCAATCGCAAATAGTTGCCATAAAGCAGATGAAAGAGAGAGAAAGAGAGCGAGAGAGAGAGAGGCAGAGGTGCTCCATCAAAAAGTCACATCTGCTCACATATAAATCTTGGCATGGCAAAGGGTGCCGAAGCACTGAAATTTACAAAAATAATTTCTAAAAATTGCAATAAATATTGAGAGGCTCTGATAAGGCGTCAACATAAATCAGGTGCCATGTAGAAGAAGCAGAAGAAGAAGATACAGCAGAAGAAGAAGCAACAAAGAGAGACATTGCGGAATATCAAGAGTCAAACTGAGACTGGGGATTGGGAATTGGAAATTGGAAATTGGAACTGTGAGAACCGTGACTAATCAATGTAATGGTGTGAAATCTTTACATGCCACAACGTTGCAATGTCCGCTGTGACTGTGGCATCTTCAAACCATGCCCCAAAGTGTTGGGTTTTATGTCTTTACGTCTTTTTAACTAATGCGAGACAATTGCACGCTTTCTGCATTGAAACTAAAGCTGCTGCCCACACAACGAACATGCAACAAACTGCAAGCAACAAGCAAACACTTTCATTGCCACAATGTGTGTCATGAAGATTGAATTTCACACCCGATTGACAGCGACTTTTAGCTCTTAAGATTGATCAAAACATTTCAAAAATAACTGCTATTTTATTTAACTAATAAGTTTCAATTTTATTTACTAATTTGTATGATTATACTTTTCATTTCATAATAAAGATTGAAGTTAAGAGTTATACAAATTGATATTTATTTAAAATAAATTGTGATTTATTAAATTCAAATTTTAGTTGTGTTTACCGATTGACGAACAAATTTCAGATTTAAGGCAATAAATGCTTTCAAAATGATTTTAACTTACCACAAAGTATTTCTCTCTCTCCCCTCTGTCTCACTCTTTCTCCACAATCTCTCCCTCTTCATTTCTCTTGGCACTTGGCACTCTTCTGTGGCACGTAGCCATTTCTCATGAGGCTGGCGCACAGGTAAATCATCCACATCTGCCGGAAATTGCATAAAAAATATGCAAGGCTGCGTTTCGCTACAATGTTTGCTCTATGCCACAACTGCCACATGTTGCACTAACCTACGGAGGGAGAGCGAGCAGAAGCAGCAGGAGAAGCGCAACTACAGTAAGCCACGGGCAGAGACATGTCCGACTCTTATCAGAAAGCAACGCTCTGACTACGTGATAATCCGCGCCAGAGACACGACCGACATTTACCCAACTTCTATTTACCGCTCTCTCTATCTATCTGTCTCTTTCTCTTCCACTCTCTCTCTCTCTCTCTTGCTTTAGCAATAGTGTTAATCAAGAGTCACAATGGCAAATGCAACGTTCGACTTATAGACTCAGGATGTGGCTCTTTGGGGAGCGTTGTTTGGTTTGCTTCCCAGCCCTCAATCCAAAACTGAACCTCAAGTTGAAGCTGAAGCTCAAGCTGAAGCAATGGTAGATATCCCAGATACAGGGCAATCATCTGATAATTAGCATTACAGACTCGACCGCATTGTTGCTTAAGAATTATTTAATACGTTATATCAAAAAGTGTTCCCAATTCATTTTGGTTTACTTAAAAAAATCGCAATAATTGTTATTGAAGTTTATATGTATTAAAAAAGTTGTTTCGCCTGTCCTCAGTGTGTATTTGTTTATCTTTATGCATATGCAAAGATTTTCTGATATTGTGCCCTTTTGTCGTCTAGTTTTATCAATCTTTGTGAAATATAAGTTTATTTATTATTATTAATATTTTTTAAATTTAACTCATTGGTGTTAAACATCTTAATGCTCTGCACGATATGGCAGATATTTATTACGATATAAAAATGTATATGATATTTTTTTGGATGTCGTTAGCGATACTTTTTTGCCAGCACCCATCTCTAGTTGTTGTTGCTTGTGGTTGGTTGTTTGTTGTCAGCTTCTTACTCGTTGTTTGCTGTTTGGTTTTGACCATGACAGAATTTCTCTGCGTTTTTGATTTCTTTTTTTTTCTTCATACGATAAATAAGGTAATTGAATGAAATTACTTTTGACAGCTTATTTGCATACATCAACAGCGGTCGCAGTAGCCACAGCCACAGCTGGAGATGAAGATGGAGATGGATGAGAAGATGGAGCTGAGCTCGGAGTTGTAGTTGAAGTTGGAGTCAAAAAGCGAGGCCTTGTTAGGCCGTAATTGGTTATTGAATGCCTGCAGTTGGCCTGCTCTCAAGTGTGGCTGCTGCTGATTGTGAGAAGTGCGTGCTGACAACTCAGATTTCCGATTTCAGTTATCTGAGCAAGCCAAACGAATGACTTAAGCAACGAACCGGAATTTGTACTGTCATCTCATTATTGTACTTGTGTATTTTTGGGAAATTTTACAACACTTGTTTATTCCAGGAGAATAACAACGAACAAAACGAATGACTTAGGCAACGAACTTGAAATCATAATGTTCCTGTATATTTTTTCAAAACTGTACAATACTTGTAAATTCCCAGGACAGTTGTTATTTATGCAAACCAAAACGAATGACTTAGGAAACGAACTTTTACTCGAATTCACATATCTATAATGTACTTGCATATTTTTAGAAAACTGCACCAAAAAACAACGAACAAAACGAATGACTTAGGCAACGAACTTGAAATCATACTGTTCCTGTATATTTTTTCAAAATTGTACAATAGATGTAAATTCCCAGGACAGCTGTTATTTATGCAAGCCAAAACGAATGACTTAGGAAACGAACTTTTGCTCGTATTCACATATCTAAAATGTACTTGCATATGCTTATAAAATTGTAACAAATATTTTTTATTCTTGGATCATTGTCATCTGTAAAAAAAACAAGCGCACTCTTGAAAAAAACTAATGACTTAGGCTACGAGCTTGCACTCGTATTCAAATCACTCAATTGCTCATTGCATTTTAAAATGGGAAAGTCTCAGATAAAATATATAATAGAATACAAAACATAAAAATATATATGTTTTTGTATATTAAGAACATTTGTAAGTGAATTTAAAAATTATAATCGTCATGGTCTCCGATATTTTTGGACAATTGTTCGATTGCCAATCACTACGAAGCTGTGGCAGCTATCAGTGGCTCATCCTCAACCCACGACGCGACGCCACGTCAGAGAGTGTCAGGCGTTGTCTCCACTCGGGGAATTCATCATTGGGCAGCTCATCATTGGGTATTATTTCGTGTGGGCGTTCATTCGTTTACTTGCAACAATCTGAGGTCTGTCTTTGCTTCTTTGCAGTCGTCGTCGTGTCGTTCTCAACAGTTCCATGTTGTTGACAGATAAAATTGCCAATCTGTTGGCTGTTTGACGACATCGTTTCCCGGCATCGTTTGGCGACAATTTCGCTCGGGTTAAACGGGTTTAAACTTCTGCCAACTAAGCTTAATGAAAGTCTTTAGTCGCGACTTGAACAGCAGCAGCAATCTAAGTAGATCTTTGCCAGTCGAGGCCCAGGCCCAGGCAAAGGCCCAGGACGGGGAACAGAGCACAGTTCGATGCCTTTGGCTTACAAAAAGTGTAATTAGCGCTGAAATTGAACGTGAGGAGTCGCCGTGAATCGCCGGGGACGTGGACACGTTTCGCTTTAAATGCATATCAGTCTGAGCCAGAAAGCCAGAGAGACAGCGAGACAGCGAGACAACAGGCGAGGCGGGGCAACTGAGGAGAACTACTGTTGTTGTCTGGTCTTGAAAGAGGGATTGGAAAGGGAAAAATCCACTATTTAAAGTGAAATAATGACAGTTTTAATTGCTGATTTTTCTCGTTGTTTGTTGGCGTCAAAATGCCAGGTCTTGCTCTAGACTGCCGCCCTCCTTAATTCCCTACCTCCTCCTCCTCAGTGCTATTTTTAGGGCCAACAAGTCGATGGGGTGACAAGGGGCCAAGGGAACCGGCAAATGTAAATGTAAATGTTGATTACGCAAATGCCAACTAATTGGCAGCCATTAAAAGAGGTCATTGCTCCTGTTTCCACATCCAATGGAGGAGTATTGGAAGCGGTGGCAGTGTTTTACAGTTGCGGGCGTCTTGGCCAAATATTCAAGTTGACAATCGCTTAAGAAGCTGCCTCCGAATGTGGCCCGAAGGCTTTTCGGCTTTTCGTTTTGCCACTGACCATAACAAATTGCTCCACGGGTGTTGCGAATTAAAGTTGAAGCTCTCGTAGGTCGAGGGATAAGCCCGCAACGAGAAAGGGGAAAGAGGAAAGGAGCAGCATTTAAATCGAATTAAAATTATGACAACTTCATTTGTATTTGGGAGAGCAAACGTTCAGTTGTTCTTTCGATAAGCAACTAACCGAGCAAACGAAGCGTAACCACAAATTTACCCTGCTGAGGGCATTTAAATTTTGTTACTCTATAATACAAATTACTATATAATATATCTGATATTAAAAAGATTGCTACAACATAAAGTTTCTTGAAGTTAAATTGTTAAGTACAATTTTCATTAACAATTCAATAAAATAATATAAAGAATAACTATTAAATCTAAACAGTAAAAATTGTCTGCTTAAAAAAAATATATATATATGATAATACTAAGAGATGTACATTATTTTTTTTAAATAAATAGTAAATTTAATTTTGAATTTAAATTATAAATGTTAACTTATGTATTTTTATCGCCTTTAGGTCTCGGCCAGCGATCCGGATTGTGGCGTCAATGCGATGGTCAACTACACTTTGGGTGAGGGATTCAAGCATCTGACGGAGTTCGAGGTGCGTTCTGCCTCGGGAGAGATCTGCATTGCCGGAGAACTGGACTATGAGCGTAGGAGCAGCTACGAGTTTCCCGTGCTGGCCACAGATCGAGGAGGTCTCAGCACGACAGCAATGATCAAAATGCAGCTAACAGATGTGAATGACAATCGGCCAGTGTTTTATCCCCGTGAATACAATGTCTCCCTGCGCGAATCTGGATCGGGTCAGGCCTCCAGCGCGCCGTTGCCCATTGTGGCCGTGGTGGCCACAGATCCGGATTCGGGCAACTTTGGTCAAGTCTCCTATCGCATTGTGGCTGGTAACGAGGGAGGAATCTTTCGCATCGATCGTGCCAGCGGAGAGATCTTTGTTGTACGTCCGGATATGCTCTCGGTACGCACTCAGCCGAGGCACATGCTCAACATCTCGGCCACGGATGGCGGAGGACTGAGAACGAGCACCGATGCCGTCGTCTTTCTCAGCATCATCGATGCCATGCAACGTCCTCCGATCTTCGAGAAGGCCCGATACAATTACTACGTCAAGGAGGATGTGCCACGAGGAACAGTGGTCGGCTCTGTCATCGCCACCAGCAGTGACACCGGTGAGTCTCCCCTCAGAAAAAAAATAATTACAATTTTAATTTAATAAAAAATAAGTAATATTAAATTAGAAAAAATTTCAAAGTAGAAGAATTAGAAAGTTAAAATAAGAAATTGAGTGTACTTTTCCTTCCCAATAGCTATAACTAATTTTAATTTTCCAATAACATTATTCCAAATTTTAATTTCTCAATATTTCTATTTAAATTAAATGCTCCCTAGTTAAGTTATGCTTGATTTTGATTGAAAATTTGGATATTATTAGTATTATTTGACGAAATTCTTATAGGGAATCGAGTAGAGTCAAATTGAGTTGAGGTGAGATGAGAGGATTGCTCCGGGCAGACAAATACTCAATTCTTTGGCCAAATTATGGCTCGCCGACTTGGCGACGTCTTTGTATTGGGTTGGCATTCATTAGTTCAGTGAGCTGGAAAACAAAATATGCGCATATGAAGGACAGAGAGACAGACGGACGAAAGGACAGAGCGACAGAGGGACCGAGGGAACGGATGAACAGACGAACGGTTCAATGGTTGCGCCATCAAAAGAAAAAAAGGCCAAGAAAATTAAAATAAAATTTGTACAAGCAAAAAAGCTTGCAGCGCTTGCAACAAAATGGGCCACATGCAAGCCACTGGCCATGCCACATCCAGGGGCACAACAGAGCAGTCTATAGGCAGAGAGGGGGATGGAGAGACGGAGAGACGGGGAGACGGGGCCACAATGGCGAAAGCAAAACACTTCAAACGCAAATTTCGGCAGAAATCTGCACCCATCAACGAGGCAACGACGTCCTCGTCATCGCTCGATGATACAAAAGACCAAGACACGAGTGCCAGCTCAAGTCCCAGATCAAGAAGTGAAGACAGGAGGGTTGGGGAAGCGAATGGTGGAGGGAATGAGCAGAAAAACTGGGAAGACACGAAGACTCTTTGCTTGGGCTATGCAAAAATGATTTTGAGCTTTAATTTGCTGCTTTCGCTGTGCACTTCCTTTCATTGCTCCGCTCCGTTTCCAGCCCGATCCCCATTTCAAATCCCATTCCCATTTCATTCCTTCCTCTCTTCTCCTCTGCTCATGTGTCAATCTCTTGGTTCTATTGTTCCTGCAACTCATTGCGAATCCTTTGTTCGCTCTGGCCTGGCATTTGAATTGCCTTTAATGAGGCGAACCTTTACACTCCAAAAAAAAGCATGGTAAAATAAATTCAGTCATATATGAGCTATACTTCAGAGCTACATAAAAAAACTTTAGTTTCATTAATTTCACCATAATTGTCATAAAGCGAAAGAAACTTAAATCAGATTTATAAAAAAGAAGTCTGACAAATTCTTTTTTTTTAATTATATGCATTATGTATTTAAGTTAAATATTTTTCAAATTTAACTAAGATTGTTGTAGCTATAAAATATTTTAAAATGAGTAGGTTTATTAATATTTTATACATAATTATTCATATTTTAATTAAGGTAAGACTCTAAATTTGTGTGTATTAAAATCTCAGAGCGTTTTCTCAAAGTGTAGTCTCTTTTCTATATAAATTCTTGCGTTTCTTTATTAAATTTGAGTTTCCTTTCTCTTTGCTCTTCCTTTCCCTCACAGCTCAAAGCAGTCCCGTGCGCTACTCGATCTACTCTGGGGATCCGGATGGTTACTTCAGCATTGAGGCCACCTCGGGCAATATACGGATTGCCCATCCGCTGGATCATGAGGCCAAGTCGCAGGTCTTGCTCAACATTCAGGCGACCAGTGGGGAGCCACCAGTGTATGGCCACACGCAGGTGAACATCGAGGTCGAGGATGTCAATGACAATGCTCCGGAGTTTGAGACGAGCATGGTGCGAATTTCGGTGCCAGAGAATGCCGAGCTGGGCACGCCCCTCTTTGCGGTCCACGCCCACGACAAGGACTCTGGCAGCAGTGGACAAGTGACCTACAGTCTCTCCTCCGCCTCCGCCTCATCCTCAGCCTCAGCATCGGGCAATGCCACCCAACGTGGCGTTAATAGAATTCCTCAACCTTCACTCTTTGCTATCGATGCACGCTCTGGGCATCTTGTGTTATCACGACATCTCGACTATGAGACATCGCAGCGGCACTCGTTAACAGTGACTGCCACCGATGGGGGCATGCCCCCGCTCTCCGCGGACGTCACCATCATCGTGGATGTCCAAGACGTCAATGACAATCCGCCCGTCTTTGAACGCGACGAATATGCCGTGAATGTCTCCGAATCGCGGGCCATTAATGCACAGGTAAGTTCCAATCACCCAAAACTGGTTGATGCCACCACAACTTGGAACTTGGAAAAAATTAAAAATATTAATTAGTAATATTAGAAAATAATATTTTTAAAAACTACTATGTACACCTCTTGTGCTTATTTAATATCTTTTTCAAAACCACTGAATTCAAAACATATTTTCTAAATGCCACACAATTTTTCTCAAGCGTATTTCCAATATTATAAAGAACTTAATTTTTGAAATAAATTTTTTTTTTTACAATAGCAGAACAAATTTCTAACATCTACTAGGTACTAATTTTAAAAGTTAGAAAATACTTTCTTACTTTCAAGATTCTGTTTTTAATGTTGTCAAAAAAGAAATCTTTTCTTAAATTTATACGCGATTTTGTTCTTTTGCAAAATGTGTTTAAAAAATATTATTTTATGTTTGCAGATAAATTCTTATTAGTTACAAAGTTAACATACGCTATTAAGAATTAAATAAAATTAAAAAAATATGTGCATAATATTTTTGTTGAAGTGTACTCGTAGCTCAGTTGCCTGCAGTTTTATTGAAAAATAAATTTTAGTAATGCAAACTAAATGCGCAACATAAATTTGATTAACAGCCAGTAAAAGTCACGCTTTTGTCAGGCAGGCGTCATATCTTTTTTAAAATATCTCAACACCCCAGAGAAGAAGATGCTCCTTCAGTTGCACGTTGCACGTTGCACGTTGCAAGTTGAATGTTGCATGCCGCCTGTAGCATGCCGCCTTACCTCGTGCCTGGCTGAACTAGTTTTGATCATAAAATCACTTCATATCTTTGGCATCTCAAGAGTCCGAGCTCGAGTCCGAGACCGAGTCGAAAAACGAGTTGTGAATCGCGCGCAGTTCTAGGGATTCCTCTAGAGATTTACGCAGACATGCATCACAGATTCCGCTTGAGATGATTGATGACCGCCAGCCGTGTTTGGCATGTAGATCTATACTATTTTTATTAGACCCTGTACTTTTCAAACTCAAAAGGTCAATTGGATTTGTCAAAAGCAATATAAAATATTTTTATTAATTTTAATTTTTAATAAAACTTGATTTCAGTTCAATTTATGAATAAATAAATTAGCCAAAGGACTTTAAATAATTTACTAATTACGTAACAAATACTTCAATAAAAATCTTTTATTAACAAAAAATTTGATAACTGCTTGGTTTCACTCCAAGTCTTTATTATAATTAGTTTAAAATGTCATTTCAGTTCCAAGAATTTTTTTTTAAATTCTATTTAATTCTATTAAAAGTCTTTTTTTAACTGAATAAGTAGAGAGTCTCTCAGAGTCGAGTTTGCTCGACTGTAGCCTCTCCTTCTAGCTATTCTTTTCTATCTTCCGTCTGCTCCAAATTAACACAAAGCATCGTCTCGCATTGTTTTCCAGATCATTCAGGTGAATGCCAGCGATCTGGACACGGGCAACAATGCTCGGATTACGTATCGCATTGTGGATGCAGGTGCCGACAATGCCAGTCTGAGTCATGGCCACAGTCACAGCCAGTCGAGTCTTGGCCTTAATGGACCCGATGCCGACTTGGCCCAACACTTTGGCATCTTTCCCAACTCTGGCTGGATTTATCTACGCGCTGCTTTGGACAGAGAGAGTCGAGATCGTTATGAACTCACAGTTCTGGCCACGGATAATGGCACACCAGCGGCACATGCAAGAGCTCGTGTATTGGTTCGAGTCCTCGATGCCAATGACAATGATCCCAAGTTCCAAAAGGAGAGCTATGAATTCCGCATTGAGGAGAATCTACGTCGTGGCGCTGTTGTGGGCGTTGTGGCTGCCACAGATCTGGATATCGGGGAGAATGCGGCCATACGCTACAGTTTGTTGCCGGCCAACTCGAGCTTTCAGGTGCATCCCGTCACAGGTGAGTCGAGGCTTCCTTTAGCCATAAATTAGTGTCCCAATCGCATTGCAACTGAGTCTAACAACTCACTCAACACCCGTACCCGTTAGAGCTTTGACTTTGTATTTTACACTTAGAGAACTGCTTATATATATTGAAAAAAGTCAGCATTATAATCAAATTTCAATAAAGTTGACAACAAATTTTGGAATTGACAAATAATTTTCTTAAAATTAAGTAGGAAAAAACAAATAAAGTTGCTTTTAGTTAAATATAAGTTCTTAGCACTGCGCAACAATATAATAAAATAATATAGCAAAAATGTTATATTTATAAACACTTTAGAGCGATTTCACAGAAAAAAAACATGAGTTTCGAAAAAACTATTCGGATTTTGAGAAAATTCGGTATATTAAAGTTATTCTAATATTTTAATGTGCACTTAAAATTAAAACGAAAAACTTTATTTTATTTGAGTAAAATCGTTCCTGTTGTATGAAATATTCAGTGCCCTTCCCTAGGATTAAAAAAAATCTATTTAAATGTTGAAAATTCAGCTTTATATATTAAAAATATTTTCTACACTTTGGTGCAATTTTCTAAATTTTAAGCTGAAAAGCTGATTTTAGGTAAAGATTTTGTTGAGTGTAATCTGAATGTGAATGTGAATCAATGTCGAAGTCGATGTCGAGCAGACAGCAAGGTGGACTGAGGTGGACTGAGGTGGACTGAGGTGGACTGAGGTGGACTGTCAAGCCAGCAGCCATGACCCATGGTCATTCATTACTGCTCTGCACTTGGCTGTCGCTCCTGCACTGTGGCTTCCAGCTCCTGCATTGCATCCACGTCAATGCCCATAGATCAAACGCGCACGAGCTGCCTGAGAAGAAACCTGTTCCCCAAGCAGCACAAGAACACAAAGACGAAGAAGAAGAAGATGACGATGGAGCTAGCGATAAAATGTGATCTGTTTGGCGATATGGAAGATGTAAAGATGTGGATGGGGAGTTTGGGAGAATGGGAGAATGGGGAGCAGATGTGGAGTTGGCAGCCAGTTGGAGCGCATGACCATTAGTGTTTGAGCAACAACAGTTTTAACGCTGTCAGCTCATCCGTCAATGGAATATCATTGGGTTGACATTCTATCCCCTACCCAGCATTCCCCCCCTGTCTATCCCCTTCTTCGCATGTGCTTGCGTGTCCGCCTTTGGCTCGCAAGGAGTCTTGGTTCATTTAAATTAAATATGGAAATCGCGTGCTGCTAATCCTGGCAACCAAACAGCATCCAAGTGTCTGGCAAACTTGTTTCTGCTGACATGATTTTCTTTTGGCCGCAAAATGTGCTGCAAGCCATACAATTTTGATGGCAGGCGGTGGCACCACCAGCACCACCAGCACCACCACACCATCCAACTACTGGCATTAATCATATCTGCGACCCAGTTTCTAGCCAGGCTAACAATGAAACCAGCTGCATCTACCTTCACTCCTCTTTTCCACAAGTTTCTCATCGACTATAAGGGTATATTGAAATGATGTAAAACAAGTTTAATCGACAATTCGATTTTCCAAAACTCTAATTCGATTATTTCCTTGAATATGTAATACTTCTTCTTGACACTTTTTCAATAATTTCAAACTGTCATAACTTTGCCAAAAGTCAACCGATTTTCTTGCGGAATATCAATTTTATCATTATTTAGCTTCTAATTTCATTCTGCATCAAAATTTGAAGATTGTAATTTTTTGACATCACTGTCAATTTTTTCAGTATTTGATCCTGACCCTTAACTCAACTCAACCGATTTTTATGCGGAATATCAATTTTATCATTATTTGACGCCAAATATTATTCAGCATCAAAATTGGAAGACCTAATTTTTTTTGCCATCACTGTCAGTTTTTCCGTACCTGATCCTAACCCGGACTTTCGTCACCTTATCTGGAACTTTAAGCGGTCATAACTTTGCTAAAACTCAACCGATTTTCTTGCGGAATGTCAATTTTATCATTATTTAGCTTCTAATTTCATTCTGCTTCAAAATTGGAAGATTGTAATTTTTTGTCATCAATGTCAATTTTTTCAGTATTTGATCCTGACACTTAACCCTATGCCTTTATCTAAAAATTCAAACTGTCATAACTTTGTCAAAACTAAACCGATTTTCTTGCGGAATGTCAATTTTATAATTATTTGACTTCTAATTTCATTCTATATCAAAATTAATAGATGCAATTTTTTTTACAACACTGTCATTTTAATCCTTACCTGATGCTGAGCCTGATTTTAGTCCTGACTCCTAATTTGATTCTACAACAATGGTACACGTGCAATTTATAATTATAATTACGTTTTTAAATTTTCAAACACGTAGTTAATCTCTCCTCTCTTCTCTCTCTTTAATTGCAGGTGAGATAAGCACACGCGAACCACTCGATCGGGAGCTGCGTGAGTTCTATGATCTGGTGATGGAGGCCCGGGATCAAGGGACGCCATCACGCAGTGCACGTGTTCCAGTGCGTGTGCATGTGACGGATGTGAATGACAATGCGCCGGAGATAGCCGATCCGCAGGAGGATGTGGTTAGTGTGCGAGAGGAGCAACCACCGGGCACGGAGGTGGTGCGAATACGTGCCATCGATCGGGACAATGGACAGAATGCATCCATCACCTATTCACTGTTGAAGGGTCGTGACTCCGATGGACATGGTCTCTTCAGCATCGATGCCAACTCGGGCGTGATCCGAACACGCGTCTTGCTGGACCACGAGGAGAGGAGCATCTATCGTCTCGCTGTGGCTGCCACCGATGGTGGCAATCCGCCCAAGCAGACGCTGCGAATGCTGCGCGTCGAGGTCCTCGATCTCAATGACAATCGGCCAACGTTCACCAGCTCCAGCCTCGTCTTCAGGGTGAGTACGAGATTTATAGTAGGGTCAGAAAACGAAGTGAAAAAAAATGAACGAAAATGAAGAAAAACAACAACGCCAATTCTTCCTGGCGAGAGTCTCTTCCAGGAAAACTTTTGTCTATTTGACGCTTCTAGTTTTACACGACGATTGCCTCGTTGGTTTCCTGCTTCATTCTCTGTCTTCTGCCGCTGCCACTGCTGCACAGTGGGATAAATAGCTAAATTGTAGCAACAATTAAAATGAACGAATCTTGAATATGATTTGAAGCACTAGGAATCAAAATACTCATATAAATAAATATAAAGTTAAAATAATATATTCAATTAACGATACTTCAAGCACCTTATCAAGCATTTTTGTTTTATTCTTTTGATTATTAATTTTTTTGCTTATTATGTTATATGTTTGTTTAGAACTAACATATGTTGCGTTTATTATTTTTTTTTTGTAACTTTTTTTCAATTACAAATTTAAAAAGACTTATACAAATTTAATTTGCATACTTAAACAATTTTGATTCTTTGAATACACATTAAAAAAAGAACAGGCAAATTATATATTTGCCACTTTCGAGAGTATTAATTAATATTTACAAGTTAAAGCTGCCTTTTCTCCCACTGTGTGCTGCTGCCGCTGTCGCTGCCTCTGTCGCTGACTCCGCCGTGTCGTGAGCTGCGCGTTTGTCGCCTGCCTTTGTGCCTCAGATGATTTGTTGCATCGGCGTCACGTGACAATGGCCAAGAACACGACTCGCTTCCAGTGAGGGAGGCGACTCCAAAAGCGGGCGCGGCAACTTGCAACTCCGATTTGCATTCAAGCAGAAACAACAACATTGTTTATATTGTTGTTGTTGCTGTTGTTGTTGCTGTGCATGGCGCACGCGTAATTGTCACTCTGAACTGTGACTCCAACGCCAACTCTGAATGTGACTGTGACTGTGACTCCATCTTCAACTCCCACTCCCACTCCAACTTCGTCCGTTGTCCACTCCCTTCGTCTGACCCATGCGTCCATTAAGTGCGATTCGTAACCGTCACCTGGTTGTTACTCCTATTGTTGTTGTTTTTGTTGCATCGTGGTTGTTATACCCTAGCAGTGGGTATTTCAATTTCTTTACAAAATGTGCAACACATAAATTATATATTTATTGTTGAGGTGCACAAATAATCCTACTATCGGTTTAAGTTTAGTAAGGAAACCAGAAGAGATTATAAAATTTCTATTAAACATCAAAATAGTTATTGTGAGATTTGATACAAATTTAAAATTTATGGAATTAAATACAATTCGTGTTTATATTGTTCGTAACTTATTGTTATTCGGGACTCTTAGACTAATTTAAATTAAACAAAATATTTATGAGAAAATATTGTCTAATTTTATTTTATTCATTTGTAATGTAGTAAATCTTCGACGGGACAACAATTACTTTTCATTTTCTTTCTTACATTTTTTAACTAAAATATGTTTTTAAATATGTAACCATAAATTTTAAGTTGCTATCAGAAATCTTCAGCTGTTTGTTAGGGTATTAAATGTTGCTAGGTACTTGTTTTATTTGGGCTTTTTCCGTTTAGGTTTTGGCTTGTTGAAGCGTTAAGCCTTTAACATTTTTATCACGTTCGATTCGCACATGTTTTGCATACTCCGCACATCACATCACATCACATCACATCATTGCATACACATGCCTATCCGCAATCCATTCCCATTCCCATTCCCATATCCAGTCGCATCATCCACATCCCTCTCTCTCATCCCTCTCTCTCATCCCTCAACTCTCCCACTTGCTGCATTTCCGACACTGTCTCTTTGCTCACTTGATGGCTGCGACGCTTTGACATGCATTTAATTGCCTCTCTCTCTCGTCGAATGGGGAAACAACTGAGTCTCCATCTCAGTTCCCACTACAGTCTCCTTTGTCAGTCTTGGCCCTTAAATCCGCTTTGGCAACAATTAAAATTGACACATTTCGTTGCGTTTCGTTGGCGGTTTCTCTTTGATTTGACTCCTAACTGCATCTGCATTCTTCTCGCTTTGTGTGTTATACTTTGTGTTTTGTGCTTTGTGCTTTGTTCTTTGCGTTGGCGTTGCAATGTTGCAGTGTTGCAAGCTGACTGCTGGTTGATGCCACACATAAATCTGCAGCATAATGCTTTGTTGTAATTAAGCAATTCCCCCGCAAGCAAATGACGCGAGCAGTTAACCCATTGCTTCCCCTTGTCCCCCTCTCTCTTCCTTCACCAACAACTGCAAAGCAGATTAAAGCTGACGCAGTTGACAGCTGGGCAAGTAAGTAAGGATCATGCCTCATACACCCGGAGAAAAAGAGCATAGTTAACATATATACACTCTAATTTGATTTAACCATATTACATTCATATGGAAAACGTATTACACATATATGTAAAACACTTTTAATTAACTACAAAAAGGAATTAAATTTCAAAGTTAATAGAACTATAGTCAAAATAAACTAATTCACATTTTTAAATTTATTTATTTAAAATGTTTTCAAATGAAATATATGATAATGCATTTGCAGTTTCAAATTCTTTTCATATTATATTTAATTATTCAGTGAAAATATTATAGTAAAATAATATTTCTATTTAATATAGAGCTATAATTCAGTTCAATTAATTATGAAATTATTTCAAACACAAAAGAGTCCATTTTTGTTATGCTTTAATTGTATAGTGAACATAAAATCTATTTAAAATCACTTTAAATTGACATTTTTCACACTTAACTTTAAATACCAAGCCAAAATAAATATTACAATTTTTTATAATTTTTTTTTTGTTGGGTGTATAGCTTTTACTGCCATAGTCTGTTGCAATTGCTCTCCTGCTATAAAAGTACACAACAAATCATGCGCCATTTTGGCGGTTGCCATTTTTGTAGCAATTCCGTGCATAATTTGGTGGTTTTTGCCGAAATGCAACCACAATCAGGCACACAACCACAGCAGCAGCAGTAGTCATCGTTAGTTCACTTCACAGTCCGCTCGAAAAGTACTCGTACTGCGAACGCTTCCTGCGTAATCTTGGCGGGGCATAAATCTCGTGTCTGTCATTTTTGTGTCTCCATTTTGGCGACCCAAACAATATTTTCAATGTTTTTATTTTATGAGAAAAAAAAGAGAAGATACCCACTCACACACACACACACACACACACACACACATACACAGAAGAGAAGCTGGAGACAACAAGAACAAAAAAAAACTCCTTCTTGTTTTTATGCTCAGAACGGTTTTTGCGGTTTTGCATATTAAATTCTTATGCGAAGAGTTTCTTCTTCTTCAGCAAGAAGTTAGCCCAAACTGAGGCCTAAACCCTTCCCCTGCCCTCTCTAGCCATCAGCTTGGATGGCTCACATTTTTCTTCAGTGATTTTCGGGGCCGCCAACTTGGTCGGAATGCATAATTTCTTTTTAATGCCATTGCCATTGCCAATGTTTCTTGGCTTCTACTTCTCTCTCTCTCTCTCTCTCTCTCTCTGTCTATCTCCTGGCTCACCTTTTGCTGGTTTATTCGCAAAAAGAACGCTTGGGAATAAGATGCAGAGTCGGGCAAGGAATGAAATTTTTAAATGTTTGCTGCCTTCGTAATCTTGAAGTATGAATTATTGCTTTAAGATTGGATTTTCAACACTGTTGTTGAGATTAAGATACGCGGACACAGGCAGCCCAAGTAGAGCGGACCCAAACCAAGTCGACAAAGAGACAGCGGTACAGACAGACCAAAAGAGACCCTCTTCTTAATACATAACTAAAATA